>NW_027361989.1:4517500-4635508 GCF_039654945.1 Dendrobates tinctorius | reverse complement strand
ATTCAAGGTGAGAATATTATATGGGAGTTTTATAGGATAAATTCAAGGTGAGAATATTATATGGGAGTTTTATAGGATAAATTCAAGGTGAGAATATTATATGGGAGCTTTATAGGATAAATTCAAGGTGAGAATATTATATGGGAGTTTTATAGGATAAATTCAAGGTGAGAATATTATATGGGAGATTTATAGGATAAATTCAAGGTGAGAATATTATATGGGAGTTTTACAGGATAAATTCAAGGTGAGAATATTATATGGGAGTTTTATAGGATAAATTCAAGGTGAGAATATTATATGGGAGTTTTACAGGATAAATTCAAGGTGAGAATATTATATGGGAGTTTTATAGGATAAATTCAAGGTGAGAATATTATATGGGAGTTTTATAGAATAAATTCAAGGTGAGAATATTATATGGGAGATTTATAGGTTAAACCAAATACCAACAGAAAATAATCGACCCAAAACAAACATTTATCGGTAAAAAGAACTCTTTATTAGGTAAAGTATAAAAGAATTGCGCCATTTTCCAATACCCGTCACATCTCCATTTTTCGTGATCTTGGGTTGGGTGAGGGATTATTTTTTACGTGCCGAGCTGACGTTTTTAATGACATTTTGGTGGAGATACAATTTTTTTTGAACACCCGTTATTTAATGCAATATTGTGGCAACCAGAAAAACGTAATTCTGGCGTTTTGATTTTTTTCTTGTTACGCCGTTTAGCGATCGGGTTAATTCTTTTTTATAGTGATAGATCAAGTGATTCTGAACACGTCGATACCAAATATGTATATGTTTTCTTTTCTTTTTATTTTGAATGGGGTGAAAGGGGGGTGATTTGAACTTTTATATATTTTTTTTATATATTTTTAAAAACACTTTTTTCTTTTTTGTCATTGTAAGACATACAGCATTGTATGTTAATTAACCAGACGACTATTTTTAGCAAACAAAGAATAATAGAATGTTATCTGTATGTTGGCTTTCAAATTTAAGTGTTGATTTCTGGTTGGTCAAGAAAACAGACTTTTGTTTGTGTAAGCCGGTGATATTGACTTTTATTGTGCGCTCATCCTTGATCACTAGTGATGATTCCTGATATGCTAATTATGCATTGTGTTATGGAGCCAGTTTGTTGGCTTCTAAAGCAGAGAGGGAAAAACTATGCAAATAGTTAAAATAATCAAGTAATGCTATAATAATCTCATCTCCATTCTTACCCTTTATGTAAATACTGAATGAGGGACACTTGTTAAGTCTAAAAATAGGTTACATACCTCTGTATAAAGAGTAAAGAGACAGAGAGAAACAGCCAGAGAGATTCTGCCAAGACATCCATACATCCTAAAAGGACCAGAGACAGGACAGCAGACATTTTACATCATGGCTACATTATGAGGGACACAGATCTATCATTCTATAGGAAACAACCTAGGGGTTTTCAGCCTGGGTTAGAAGAATACAGGTCTGCTCTATTGACCATTGATAAACCATGGATATGTTTGGAGACGGGTTGTGATCCTCAGATCAATTGGCCTTGTACCTTGTATGGACTCAATGGACTGCCATCTTCCTACACTTGTTGTCACCTCCTCTCTGTGTGTGGGCCACAGGTGGAGTAACCGACCCTGGAAGATGAAGCCAGGTTGTGATACTCGGATCAACTGGCCTTGTATGGATTGTCATCTTCCTACGCTTGTCGTTACCTCCTCTCTGTGTGCCACAGGTGGGGTAGTGACCCTGGAAGATCTGTAGTCACAGCTGCTATTATCCCAGCGGGTCAGTGGAGGGTGAGACTCTGTAATGTGCCCCATCTTGGGTATTTTGCTGGGACTGTTCTATGTGTTATCTGCCTGTTTTGTGGTACAATAAAGCATTGCCCACACTGTTTTACCCTCACCCTGTGTTGTCTGAGTAGCATTTTGACCACGTTAAAATGACAGCGGGAGTTTGGCAGGACGATCTTTGGTCCATGTGGTTTCGGCTAGCGGACCGGAGCACCCACTACTTCCCCATGTCTCTACAGGCATGCTTCAATAGTGTCCATGGGAGATTAGAAGCTGCCATAACCCTATCGGCTCTGCTACATAGAGGCAATGACCAGATCTCCTGTGTGTAGCTCACTTGCTATGAGCGCCAACCATATTGTCAGCGCTCATAGGATCCAGCAATGGCAAAACCATAGAGGTCTTTTGGAGACCTCTAGCTGTCATGCCAACCCAAAGGTGACCCGCGATCACATGACAGGGTCACCGATGGGTGGAATTTCCGGTCCATCATGTGCCGGAAAAAAAACATGGGCTCAGTGCTGGAGCCCACATCAAAGGGAGGGAGTCCGACATCAATGTACATTTACACCCAATGTCGGAAAGGGTTAAAGGGGATTGTTTTTACAGAGACAGAAGTGGTAATTAATCATGTATACATACAAATAATTACAGAAATACACAGCTTCTAATGGTAAATATTATAGAGTTACCACAAGAAAATATAA
Organism: Dendrobates tinctorius; assembly: GCF_039654945.1. Classification (NCBI taxonomy): domain Eukaryota; kingdom Metazoa; phylum Chordata; class Amphibia; order Anura; family Dendrobatidae; genus Dendrobates; species Dendrobates tinctorius. The sequence continues at coordinate 4,633,005 of NW_027361989.1, read as the reverse complement.
TTTGTGTAAACCATGTGTAGATATAAAAATTCAGGTAAATGTCAAATGTTGTAGCGCCATCTAGTGGCCATGTGCGAAAGTGCCATCATAGAGTAACATGTCTCCTAAGAGAGTGTCACTATCAAGGTAGAGATGAGATAAGTGCACCGTATTTATTGAGTATAAGATAAATCCATACATAGATATATGGAACCGGATTGTAGATCTGTCACTGGATATCAGTGTATAAGGGGAATAGATCCTGTGCACTTCCCAGGTCAATACGATTAGTCCCCAATCCCCACAATTTTAAGCGTGTCCTGAAAACGCATTTATTCAGACTGGCCTATCGCCTCAACACATTAACCTAACCTATCCCTGTGTGGCAGAGCCAAAAGTTTTACCATAACCAGGTTCCCCGCATCATTCTCCCACATGCTTTATGCATCCATTAGCCCTCTGTGTCCGTACTGTCACACACCTAACATTATGGCTGGTCCATACAATCAGGGCAACTGTTACCACCCACCTTTCGTGTCTACCTCTTTCCTCATAGACTGTAAGCTTGCGAGCAGGGCCCTCTTTCCTCTTGGTATTTGCTATAATCTACTGTATGTGATTATTGTTATGCTGTAATGTCTATTGTCTGTACAAATCCCCTCTGAAATGTAAAGTGCTGCGGAATATGTCGGCGCTATAAAAATAAAATTTATTATTATTATTATTATTATTGAGTTAAATTGAGTTCTGTCTATGTTGCATTTTCTTGTTGAAACTTATCTTTTCTGTTCCCTTGAGAACCGAAACCAGATAACAGATAAATTCCTCTCTCAGCCTCCATGGCTTTCTCTGTGATTGAAACAAGCTGTGAAATCATTTTTATACTGCGCATGTCTGTAAATACTAAAATTCTTTGCTATAAAAGATGGAAGCCTAACTGATAAGCCAGAGGCGTCTTGGCAGGCATCCCGAGTTGTATCATACAGCTTGTGTCTGTGTAATTCTTCTCGACGGAGCTGATTTAATCAGAGACATATGGTGTCCTACACCCAAGAACATCGGTCCTTCGGGTGAAAGAAGTATCAGAAGGATCCCGACAGTTTCCTGGCGCCCGAACAGGGACCTGATATAGGCACCTCTCCAAGATTACCCGACCTCCGGACCACACCGGTTATTGATGATATTGTGAACAGCAGACCTAAACATCTGGCCAGGTAAGAGATCATTTTTCTCTTCTCTGCTCTTCATAATATATCATTTTAACTAAGGTCCGTATCAAGGGGAATCTAGTAGAGGAGGGGGCCGTAAAATCGGGTCTGTATAAGAACTCTGAGGAAATCGGGTGTGACATACATATGTAACTTTTGCTCGGATGAGAGGTTATTGCAGATTCTGCCTGTGTACTGCTATTTTTAGGAGAAGAACTGATGCAAATCATAACGGGTATGGTGATTGGACATTTGCAGGGACAATCCCAGACACAAACATAAGAAAGTTTCATTATGTCAAAAAGGGAGAACAGTGGTGGATATTGTTAGCATTAAATACATATATCCCATTGAGTAACACGTTGAGAGGTCAGACATTACGGAACCTAAGACTAGGTGAACAGTTCATACTACAAAGCCCAGACGGACAAGTTTTTCACAATAGACGGTTCCGCATTAGGAATCGAGGAGGTTGTTGAGTGACTACTTTGATTTGAAGGATTGTGGAAAGTAGAAAATAAGCTGCACAGTAGGTATCCGTTCAAAGAGTGGTGATATTGCCTAACTGGGTCATGTGACAGCGTCCTTTCGGGGAGGTCACCGCCTAAGCTTAAATCAACACCCTTTACGAATAAACCTTGTGACAGATAAGAGTATGATTGAATGAGCACAGGATCACAAAATAAGCCTGTGACAAGATATGACTGAAGAAACCCAGTGAATGGATATCCTGTTCACATCCCTGTGTGTTGTGGGAGTGCTTCTGTTTGCAGCATATATAGCGTACAAGTACACGAAACGCGTAGTACAAAGAGGAACAGAAACTCCAGTCAGCACCTTAGGAAGAAGGTAACGAGGTATAGTAGAGCTGAGTCTTGAGCTTACCCAATACACCACCTAAGGCGGGGGACTAACAGAAGGGATAAGTGATACAGGATAAGAAAATGGGAAACAGTCAGGGGAGAACAGCGGAAGAAGGAAAATTGCTATGTGAAATAATAAAAGATAGATGTGGAAGTAGTGCAGCAAAAGACTTAAAGGTGGTACTAAGAGTTTTTAAGCTAAAAGGTAAAGAAGCTTTAGACGAAGAAAAATGGAAGGAGATAAAAGACACAAAATCAGGAAGAATTGCAGACAACGGGTGGGGTGAACAGGTAGAGGCATGCATTAAAGTATCACAGGTCGCTAAGCGAGAAAACTGGGTGTATAATGAGAAAACAAAAAGATGGATACGCCCCAAAGAATTTAGCCCTGTGCCTGAGAAACAGGAACCACCACCCTATCCTGCCCCAACCCGTATAACAGCCCCACCTACAGTGCCGGTTATACCACCGTCCACCGGACTGTGCCCTGATGTACAATCACCATCACCTGATAATGGCAATCCAGGATGGATTTGTAGTAATTGTGGTCAACAAAATCCAGACTGGAGAGATACTTGCCTAGCCTGTGGAGCACCCCGTTATCACCACCCTAGCAGGTTAGCCCCTGTTAGGACTCAAACACGCCCTTTTAGGGAAGTAGATGAACAGGGTGTTACCCACACCAGACAGATTCAAACTAATCTTTATACTCCATGGTCTGCCCCAGAATGTATGGCATTATTGTCCAATGCTCCAGATCCAACTACCTTTCCTATGGGGTTTGCCCGATACATAAGACAAGTACTGACCGTACACAGAGGGACCTGGTTGGATGGGGAAGACCTATGTAGATTAAAATTACCTATAACTACCCAAGGGGAGTTTTCACAGACTATTGGACCAAATAGACCTGCTGATAATGACCAAGAGGGTAATCCTCGAACTCAGGCTTCAAGAGAGCCCTTTTTAACTGCCCTTGACAATTTTATGCAGACAAAACAGACAGAGAGGTAACATGACAGCCATACCGCAGAAACCGGGACAATCAGTAATCGATTTCTTCCGGATATTGGAAACGGCTTTCCAAGATGAGGGTCTTGATACAAATAATGAGGGAGTATCAAGACTATTGGCAAAAGCCTTCATGGAAGGGTTACTCAAAGAAATACGAGATCCCCTGAAAATAAGCACCCCTGATTGGAGGTCAGTACCTGATGCCCATGGATTAAGACAAAAAGCTATGGGAATCGAATTAGATGTGCAGGAAAGGAAGAATGCACCACCAGCAAAAACAAGGGTAGCGGTGACCCAATTTGACAATCAAGGAAATCCAATCAGTGAGGTTAGGAGGAGAACTTTTACATGTCACTATTGTAAGAAGCCAGGTCATTTCCAGAGAGGTTGCCGTAAGAGAAAAGCGGATAGAGAATCTCAGCCTAGAAGGGAGGAATCCACTGACTGACTAGGTGCAATTAGAATGCAACTTGACTCTAGGGAACCAGTAGTTAAAATCAAAGTCAACGGGAAAAAGGTACCCTTTCTAGTAGATACCGGAGCAACCTCTTCGGTGGTCAATGACAAGGTAATAACTCCAGATCTCCTTTCAGAATACTCAACCTTTGTTTCAGGATTTAGTGGGCAATCTAGCTTAATCCCTTTTAGCAAACCTCTGCCAGTTAAAATAGGACCTAAAATGTTCCTGAATAAGTTTTTATTTGTCAAAAGAGCACCAATTTGCCTATTAGGAGTAGATGTACTAAAGAAACTACAGGCAGATATCAAATTTGCAGAAGACGGTACAGTGCATCTTACTATCCCAGATGGGGATGAGGACACTCTTGAGGCTTGCATGATAATTCAAGCCCTTGAGTCACAAAGTCCTGATGACACTTGTGACACTACACCACATCCGTGGGACCCAGCCTTAGATAAATTGCCCGACACCCTGTGGGCAAAAGGGAATGCAGATATTGGTTTACTTCCCGTATCCCCAGTTGTGGTGGAGGTACCCGTGGACACAAGGTTGCCTCAGCTGCAGCAGTATCCCATTAGTGCCCAACAAGAGGCTGCCATTGAAGCACAAGTCACTGATCTTGTAAACAACGGAGCATTGGTACCGATCAAATCACAAGCTAATACGCCATTGTTTCCTGTCAAAAAGAAAGGAGGACCGGGTGACGCTCCAAAATATCGCATGGTTCATGATCTGAGAGAAATAAATAAAATCCTTGTTCCTTTGACACCTGTAGTACCTAACCCACACACGTTATTGGCGAAAATCCCTAGCCAATCAAAATGTTTTTCAGTAATTGATTTGTCAAACGCATTCTTCTCAGTACCTCTTCACAAAAACTGTTGGCACTTATTTGCTTTTACGTTTAAAGGCAAACAATATGCCTGGACCAGACTGCCACAAGGCATGCAGCATTCACCCACATTATATACACAAGCATTACAGTCTGTGTTGGCCGGCTGGCCACACCCACCTGACATTGCGCTCCTACAATACGTGGATGACCTATTGCTTTGTGCACCTGATGAGCCTAGCTGTAAAACCCATACTCTATCATTATTGATATTTTTATCAGACAATGGGTGTAAGGTCAACAGAGAGAAATTACAGTTCTGTCAACCAAAAGTTGTATTTTTAGGACATTGTCTGTCTCATGGTACCCGACACTTAACCAATGACAGAATCACAATTGTCCAACAGATGAAAGAACCAAAAACTCATAAGCAGTTGAGAGCATTTTTGGGCTTAGTTTCTTCCTGTCGCCAATGGGTCATACATGCTAGTGAACACATGCAGCCACTGTATGATTGTATCAACACAACACCCTTTCAACTGACTGATACCGCACAAACCTCATTTCAGTATCTAAAGAAGGCCATAATATCAGCCCCAGCATTAGGTATACCCAATTATGATATGCCCTTCCAACTTATGGCTGCTGAAATCAGAGGGCATGCTACTGGCATTCTGACACAGAAACATGACAAAAAGAATAGACCCCTTGCATACTATTCTGCTAAGCTAGACTCTGTAGCACAAGGAACACCATCCTGTGTCAGAGCAGTTTCTGCAATTGCATTACTACTTGACAAGGTTTCTGATATTGTATTGGACAACCCACTAACTGTCTGTACCACACATGATATATACAGTATCCTGAATCAGGTTTCTGCTAAACATTTCTATGGCCAGACAACTCAGACTACAATGTGCCTTGCTTATGCCACCTAATGTTACGTTCACCAAAACTCAGAATCCGAATCTGGCTACACTGTTGCCAATTGCGGATTCTGAAGGGGGGATAGATGAGGTAAATGAGGAACAATTGTCACTTTCTTTTGAACCCCCACACGAAGTTGAACATGAACATGACTGCATAGAACTGATGCAGCAAGAAGTTGTTGGCTTGCCCAATGTCACAGACACACCACTGCTAAATCCAGATTTTGTACTTTTTGTGGATGGCAGCAGATATGCCGATGACACTGGAAAATTCCACACAGGATATGCTGTGGTGTCACCACATGAGATTATTGTAGCAAAGGCACTTCCACCCCATATGTCCGCTCAGGAAGCTGAGCTAACAGCTCTGAATGAAGCATTAAAACTTTCCAAAGGAAAAACAGCAAATATCTACACTGACTCAAGTTATGCCTTTGGGATAGCACATGATTTTGGGGTTTTGTGGCGCACAAGGGGTTTCATGACAGCAGCAGGAACACCCATAAAACATGCCACACTGATCAGAGAAATCCTCGAGAATGTGGCCCAGACACAGGAGGTGGCCATTATGAGGGTGCCAGCACACACCAGAAAAGACAACATGGAAGCGAAAGGCAACGAGAAAGCAGACCAGGCGGCAAAGCAAGCTGCTTTGGGAACTCCAGAAAAGGTAAACATAGTGCAACAGGATGCATTGGGATTGTTTACAGACCTACAAAAGTTCCAAGAAGACTCCGCCCAGACAGACAAGGAAACTTGGGAAAAGATGGGTGCCGAAAAAACGGACGGAATGTGGAAGAAAGATCAGAAGTACTGTTTGCCTAGGGTTTTATATCCGAGGATGGCAGAAGCAGTTCATCTTCCAACTCACATGTCCGCCAATGGAATGACACGCCTAGTCACGAACGTTTGGATTGCTCCTGGGTTTGGGAAGATGGCGCAGCTACACTGTACCACCTGTCCCATATGCCTAGCACACAATCCCGGACAAGTAGTGAAGACTCCACGGAAACACAGTCCTAGGCCGTTATATCCTTTCCAGAGACTGCAGATTGACTACATTCAACTCCCCAGAAGTGGACCATATGAATATGTTCTGGTGTGTGTTGACATGTTCTCTGGATGGCCAGAAGCCTACCCGGTGAAAACGGCTACAGCTCGAACCACTGCAAAGAAACTAGTGATGGAACTAGTACCACGATTCGGTGTACCTGAAACAATTGAATCAGACAGAGGCACACATTTTACTGCTGAGGTAATGCAAAATGTAATGCAAATGATAGGTGTAGAACAAGCATTTCATACACCCTACCACCCACAGAGTTCAGGGAAGGTAGAGAGAATGAACGGGACACTAAAATTGAAAATACAGAAAACCATGGAACAGACCCATAGACCATGGCCAGAATGTCTAGCATTAGCATTATTCTCAGTAAGGTACACACCCACAGGGAAAACTAAACTGTCACCCTTCGAGATATTGTTTGGAAGACCACCAAACACAGGGTTGTACTACCCACAGGTTTTAACACTTAATGTGGATGGTTTGACTAGTTACGTAATCCAGTTACAAAAGCATTTAACTCAAATGCATTCTCTAGTTTTTTCTTCCATTCCAGATCCGGATAGTGTGGAAGGAACACACTGCCTACAACCTGGTGATTATGTATATGTCAAGAAACACTCCAGAAAGACGCTTGGACCCCGATACCAAGGTCCTTATCAAGTACTCTTGACAACGCCTACCTCTGTCAAGTTAGAAGGACGATCAACCTGGATCCACACATCACATTGCAAACTAGCCACAGGAGTCAATAAGAATATATAAAAGAGCATAATGCTTTGGTTTTTTGCATTTCCTATAATGACAGTAGCTGCATGGGACAGTTTAAATTCTCCGATGCCATTGAATAATAGGTTTATACAACATCATGAGAAATTACTGAGAGATTGGTTGAATGATACTCAGCCTCCAGCAGATTGCTGGATCTGCACGTACTCACCAGTATCAGCCACGAGTATTCCCTTTCTTGTTATCCCTGTCCCACCCGAAGAGTTATTCGCTTGGACTGACTGTTCTGACACACTCGCTAATAATTCCACAAATAATGTGAAGTTATGGAATATGACTATCGGTATACCTGTTGTGGGATGGGTAGGATATCCCTGGTGGCAAGGTAACCTTTCAGGAAGTAGCACTCACCTTCAATATTTGGCATATAAGGGGGGGGCTTGGGTACCTAGGAATAGGACTCGATTAATCAACTTGGGGCAAGTTCCAACGTACGGCCTACATGTTAGTTTTAGTGTAACTTCCCACTCTACTGACGCCTTCAAACCAATACTGCTAGAAAGAAGGTTGCATAATACGTCCTGGGAGTATTCCAATTTATTTCCCCAGGGCAATAATGACACTTGTTTTAATATTTCAGGTAATATACCTTGCAACGAGTCATCTGGATATGAGAAAGGAACTCCCACCTGTGGAAATCCCGATGTAGGGTATTGTAGCCCTTTAGGACAACTTGGTGTATGCTTCAGAATGTATCTGCGTTCATAGATTTAGTCCATAGACTGGTATTACAACATTCAGCCCTATGGGATTTACCTAGTGATATGTTCTGGGTATGTGGAGACAATGCATATAAATGGTTACCAGTAGGGGTAAGAGGTACTTGTACTCTGGGACGTTTGACTCCGGCTACCTTTATCATTCCAAACCGACAATTGGATATGCAGGCTATACCCAAACATACATTATACAAAAGAGCTGCTGACAATACACCTCGTCCTTCTGGGAGACCACATATAGTGCAGATGAGTGTGGCTAATAAAATTGTTAGTTCTATTTTTATCTATCCTATGATCACGCAAATGTGGGATAAATTGGTCAGGGCTACAGATTATTTAGATGATCAAATCTGGGATATATTGGATATACTTAACACCACTGTTGCTGTCCAGAATCAACTTATTATAGTTACTAACCAACATACCATAGTACTGGATTATTTAACGGCAGCACAGGGTGGCATGTGTCAGGTCGTCGGACCCGCTTGCTGTCATTATATAGATCCCAACAACACTATAAAGTTAAAGCTAAAATTAGAGGATGTTCAAAAACTTAGAGATCAGTATGATAAAGACAATGATCGCAATAAAGATAGTTGGTGGTCAGATACTTTCTCCTTTCTGAATCCAGTCAATTGGTTTAAGGGTATAGGAGGTTGGATAGCCTATTCTATTACGTATTGTTGTTTGTCTCCTTGTATTATATGTATTTTTGAAACTTGTTTTTTGGTGTTTTTCTGTATGTAAGAAAAAATACAGAAACAGATGAGAAAGATAAGTTAATGACAGAACATATACCAAAGTTGATAATTGTTTTCTTTAAGTTTTAGGTTGACATCTCATTTCTGGCATGAAGGAGCGTACTCTTGTGATGACAGACGTGGCCTTAGTAACTGGGGGATGGAGAGGGTAAAAGAAGATACCTGTCTCCCTCGGGCAACCCGTCGGCCTGGGATAGTACCTGGTGAATAGGACACTATCAGCTGTCATTACAGGATCCAGTGTTCCAGATTGTGAAGAATAAAGATGTCAAAGGGGGGAATGATAGGAACTGAAGGAGTTAAATTGAGTTCTGTCTATGTTGCATTTTCTTGTTGAAACTTATCTTTTCTGTTCCCTTGAGAACCGAAACCAGATAACAGATAAATTCCTGTCTCTCAGCCTACATGGCTTTCTCTGTGATTGAAACAAGCTGTGAAATCATTTTTATACTGCGCATGTCTGTAAATACTAAAATTCTTTGCTATAAAAGATGGAAGCCTAACTGATAAGCCAGAGGCGTCTTGGCAGGCATCCCGAGTTGTATCATACAGCTTGTGTCTGTGTAATTCTTCTCGACGGAGCTGATTTAATCAGAGACATATGGTGTCCTACACCCAAGAACATCGGTCCTTCGGGTGAAAGAAGTATCTGAAGGATCCCGACAGCACTTATAGATGAATAGCTTATATAATGAGAGGACACAGAGCAAAGGGTATAAATAGTGAGAGAATAAAGAGCTGACAGCGCATTACATCCCTGGAGTACAGATAGGAGATATAAAGTGCAGCCAGTGCTATATGGGATATCCCAGGAATACAGCACAGCCCATATAGTGTAAAGGAGGAACCATCCTAACAAGAGATGGAGATTACAGATCCTACAGACGACATGCCGGGAGTGTACAGAGAAAGATGGCAGATTCACCACTATTCCCTATTACGGGCGTTTCACCCCGTCAGCTTCCTCAGAGAGGGTATGGATAAGGCCGGGGTCACACTAACCAACGCAAAATACGGTCAGTATTTTACATGCGTAATACGGATGAATGGCCCCTAAACAGTGCTCCATATGTCATCCGTAATCAAGGTGTGGTCGCGTATTTTGCGCATGTAAGCATCCGTATGTAATCCGTATGGCATCCGTATGGTGAGATTTTCTCGCCGCCTTGCAAAATGGACATATAATGGAGCCCTATGACAGGGTTTCTAACAGAAACCAAAGAATAGATATAGACACATAGAGTGCATATATAGATATATATATAATGTATTCTATGTGTCTATATCTATTCTTTCGTTTCATTATTAAACCTGTCAGTGTGAGTTTACTGTATAGCGCACTGAACTGCCGGCTTTGCTAAAAGACACCGGGTGCGTATTTCTCGCAAGTCACATGTGTGGTCCGTGTGTAATCCGTATTTTTTGCGCACCCATAGACTTGCATTGGCGTACTACGGACGTACTACTAGTACGCTGACAATCGCAGCATGCGATTGGCACGGAGCCTAGAATACGGATGAGAAATATACGGCTGGTGCGAGTGACCCCATAGAGAATCATTTGTCCGTGTCTAATGCGTGCTTTTAGCGCCTCTCACTTGGCCATATTCCTCGCCAGTGTGACCCCGGCCTAAGTGTTTCCAACACACCAAGATCCTGCACTAATCCAGGCAAGGGGAGTAACTCTGGGGTAAAGTGGGGGTGTTCCTAAAGGAATTGGGCCTGTTCCCCGGTCATATCTTCCCCAGTGAAGCAGGAGGATCAGGATGAAAACCTGTTTGTAAAACCAAGATGAATAATGCTGCATAGAGCCATCTGGTAGCGATCAATCAGGTGAAGTGATAATGAGGGGGGTCCGGAAACAAAACAATGCAGGTGAAAAGAGCCAAATGTGACCCCACCAAGTGACCAGTGAGAGTGCAACTGTGCAACGGGTAAGAAAAGAGAATAAAAAGTGATATGGTAAAGATATAAAGAGAAAAGCAGCTTAATAACAGTGATGGATAATAAAATCTATGGGAAGTGTTTGTGGTGAAGTGTATACACTCCTAGAAATGTTTCCTCTACAATATAGAGATATAAATGATCAGTATTAGGAGGTGTAACAAAGAGGAAACTGTTATTTTATAGAGAGAATGTAACGAGCAATAAATGACGGGAATAATCGGGAATGAAATTGTTATTAATAATATAATGAGATCCCAGAACCTGACACTTCCCGGGATATATGGGCAGGGCCGGCGTCAGCACCCGGTGCTGGGCAAATGCCGGGGCCCTGGCAAGACGTGGGGGCCCATTTACGCTGTCTGGGAATCGATACCCGCGTCCGCCGCCACGCCCCCCCATGTACAGTCATGGCCAAAAGTTTAGAGAATGACACAAATATTAATTTTTACAAAGTCTACTGCTTCATTTTTTCTAATGGCAATTTGCATATACTCCAGAATGTTATAAAGAGTGATCAGCTTAACAGCAATTACTTGCAAAGTCAATATTTGCCTAGAAAATTAACTTTATCCCCCAAAACACATTTCAACATCCTTTGCAGCCCTGCCTTAAAAGGACCAGCTAACATCGTTTCAGTGATTGCTCCATTAACACAGGTGTGGGTGTTGATGAGTACAGGGCTGGAGATCAATCTGTCATGATTAAGTAAGAATGACACCACTGGACACTTTAAAAGGAGGCTGGTGCTTGGCATCGTTGTTTCTCTTCTGTTAACCATCGTTATCTCTAAAGAAACACGTGCAGTCATCATTGCACTGCACAAAAATGGCCTAACAGGGAAGAGTATTGCAGCTAGAAAGATTGCACCTCAGTCAACAATCTATCGCATCATCAAGAACTTCAAGGAGAGAGGTTCCCTTGTTGCCAAAAAGGCTCCAAGGCGCCCAAGAAAGACCAGCAAGCGCCAGGACCGTCTCTTAAAAGTGTTTCAGCTGCGGGATCGGGCTACCAGCAGTGCAGAGCTTGCTCAGGAATGGCAGCAGGCACTGTGAGGCGGAGACTCTTGGAGCAAGGCCTGGTCTCAAGGAGGGCAGCAAAGAAGCCACTTCTCTCCAGAAAAAACATCATGGAGAGACTGATATTCTGCAAGAGGTACAGGGAGTGGACTGCTGAGGACTTGGGTAAAGTTATTTTCTCTGATGAATCCCCTTTTCGATTGTTTGGGACATCTGGAAAGCGGCTTATTCGGAGAAGACCAGGTGAGCGCTACCACCAGTCTTGTCTCATGCCAACTGTCAAGCATCCTGAAACCATTCATGTGTGGGGTTGCTTCTCAGCTAAGGGAAAGGGCGCTCTCTCAGTCGTGCCTAAAAACACAGCCATGAATAAAGAATGGTACCAGAATGTCCTCCGAGAGCAACTTCTCCCAACCGTCCAAGAGCAGTTTGGCGATCAACAATGCCTTTTTCAACATGATGGAGCACCTTGCCATAAAGCAAAGGTGATAACTAAATGGCTCAGGGAACAAAACATAGAGATTTTGGGACCATGGCCTGGAAATTCCCCAGATCTTAATCCCATTGAGAACTTGTGGTCAATCATCAAGAGACGGGGGGACAAACAAAAACCTTCAAATTCAGACAAAATAAAAGCATTGATTTTGCAAGAATGGACTGCTATCAGTCAGGATTTGATCCAGAAGTTGATTGAGAGCATGCCAGGGAGAATTGCTGAGGTCCTGAAGAAGAAGGGTCAACACTGCAAATATTGACTTGCTGCATTAACTCATTCTGTCAATATAACCTTTTGTTACTCATAATATGATTGCAATTATATTTCAGGGCAGTAGATCATGTGAAAATATAATATTTGTGTCATTCTCTAAACTTTTGGCCATGACTGTACTGACCCCATCCTCACCCTGCCAGAGACCCCACCGGCCACCGCAGCCCTGATAAATCCCAGCAATGACAACACTCCTGCTGGGCTTCTTGGCACGCACAGGACCTGCAATGAGGTCACAGGAGGGGAGGAGTCAGGGGTCACATGATCAGGGTCCTCAGTGTGCAGGACTCTGCTGTGCTGGTTGTCATGGTGCTGGATGAGAGGAAGTTTATGTGTGGGGTCAGGAGGGGTTTACAGGGGGGATGTAGCAGAGCTGTGTGTGTATACGAGGTCTGGGGAGCGGACGTGTGGGGAGCAGAGCAGCATGTGTACGAGGTGTACAGAGCCAAGCCACATGTGTACGAGGTGTGGAGATCAGAGCTGTGTGTGTACAAGGTGTACAGAGTGGAGCCATGTGTGTACGAGGTGTGGAGATCAGAGCCGCGTGTGTACAAGGTGTACAGAGAGGAGCCATGTGTGTACGAGGTGTATGGAGCGGAGCCGTGTGTGTACAAGGTGTACAGAGCGGAGCCATGTGTGCACGAGGTGTACGGAGCGGAGCCGTGTGTGTACGAGGTGTACGGAGCGGAGCCGTGTGTGTACGAGGTGTACGGAGCGGAGCCGTGTGTGTACGAGGTGTACGGAGCGGAGCCGTGTGTGTACGAGGTGTGGAGATCAGAGCTGCGTGTGTACGAGGTGTGGAGATCAGAGCTGCGTGTGTACGAGGTGTACAGAGCGGAGCCGTGTGTGTACGAGGTGTACGGAGCGGAGCCGTGTGTTTACGAGGTATATGGAGCGGAGCCGTGTGTACGAGGTGTACGGAGCGGAGCCATATGTGTACGAGGTGTGGGGAGCAGAGCCGCGTGTGTCCGAGGTGTACGGAGCGGAGCCGCGTGTGTCCGAGGTGTACGGAGCGGAGCCCTGTGTGTCCGAGGCGTGGAGAGCAGAGCCGCGTGTTTACGAGATGTACGGAGCAGAGCCGTGTGTGTACGAGGCGTGGGGAGCAGAGCCGCGTGTGTACGAGGCGTGGGGAGCAGAGCCGCGTGTGTACGAGGTGTACGGAGCGGAGCCGCGTGTGTCTGAGGTGTACAGGGCAGAGCCGCATGTGTACGAGATGTGGGGAGCGGAGCCACGTGTGTACGAGGTGTGGGGAGTGGAGCAGCGTGTGTACGGAGAGGAGCCGCATGTGTATGAGGTGTATGGAGCGGAGCCGCGTGTGTACGAGGTGAGCGGAGCAGCATGTGTATGAGGTGTACGGAGCAGAGCAGTATGTGTGGGGAGCGGAGCCGCGTGTGTAAAAGGTGTGGGGAGCGGAGCCGGAAGTGTACTGAGCGGAGCCGTGCGAGGTGTATGGTGGGAAGCATTCAAACCTCTCAACCGTCCCAGGTCCAGCCGGACAGTCCCGATTTTGAGAGAGACTGCCACAGCCGGGAGTTTACTTTTCCCACGGACACAGGAGTACACGGCGGAGCCCCGAGAAGCACTTTAAAACTCGCATGTGACTTTCTACCGGAAGTGTCGTGCTGGAAACTGACCGGAAATTAGGTAATTTTGGGAGGAGATTGTGACGGATCCATGGAGGCACTTCAGGGAATGCTTCAGATCCATCATCGTGTCCTCTGACAGCGTGAACAGCGGGATCGCCTTGGACTCGGGGATGTCGGCCATGTGAGCGGATCATGATCTGTCCTGCATCGGGAGGCTCAGGTGGGCACTACAATGGCAGCCGGGCTGCTATGGTATCTCTATAGAAGCTTTATTTCTCTCTGTTTCTTTCTCTGTTCTTTCTTTCGCTCTCTGTTCTTTCTTTCTGTTCTCTTTCTTTCTTTCGTTCTTTCTTTCTTTCTCTCTTTCTCCGTTCTTTCTTTCCTATTTCTCTCTCTGTTCTTTCTTTTTCTCTCTCTCTGTTCTTTCTTTCTTTGCCATCTTTCTTTCCCTCTCTATGTTCTTTCTTTCTCCCTCTTTGTTCTTTCTTTCTGTTAGAGAAAGTCCTAATGGAGAGTTGGAAGAGCCGGACCAAACTGCAGACAATCCTCTAAAGCTGAGGTCGAAGTTTATTCAGAGATACACGGCAAAACAGAACAGAAAGTCAGAGAAGTTAAAATATGTGGGCAAAAACAGGAATTCAGACAGGCAGAGATTCGCTAGGAAGTCTGGTGATGATAAGGCCCCGAGCTAGATTGCAGGTGCCTTTTATACATTATGCAAAGAAAGCTGTATACATATTATAGCAAAAGGGCGTATATGGTTACATCATATCTTTTTGGACTAAGGAAGAAGTGGCACAACATTACATCAGTAATTAACTTTTCACCAGACCATATTAAAAACCACATAAATCCAATATTATCTCTAACTACTGTCATTAATCTTATTACTGCTGTTAGACTAAACCCATAAATTCTTACATTTGACAATTGCAGAAGTCTGTTTCCTACTAACACTATCATGAATACACATATTTTCCATATATTTGTTGGTTTTAGTTTCTCATTGCCCTAAGGCTGATCCAATTTACCTGTAGGCACATCTACTAAATTTGTTAATGGGCATGATCTCATTTTACATCCTCCATCTGCTTTCACAGAGTACATCGTATTATTTCTATTGTAAGTCTATAGTCTCAAAATCAATGATCCATTGAGCCATTCTCTGTGAATTAATACCTGAAGCTTTTCCTTTCAGCAAAGTTTTTAAAGTGACATGCAGGGTTTGTAAAATTAAAGGAGCAAATCCCACTATATGTCTCACTTGATTCATAGTCCAGTGCACGCCCAGTAGGTGCTTCATGCACAGAGTGAATCCTTCTTCCACAGGTGTAAGCAACCTAGAGTAGTAACCTAGGGCATACAACTGACTAGACACTTCTGGGCTTTCTTTGGGCCATTTTTGTAGAAGCACAGAAGAAATAGAGACATCACCGGTATGAGTCTGAATGTAAAAAGGCTGGGAAGGGTCAGGGTTAACCAATGCGGCAGCTGCCGTAAGGGCGCACTTCAATCCCTCAAAAGCCTGTAAGGCGGCTCCCTCCACATTGACAGGTGCAAAATCATCATTAACATCTTTCAATAAATCATACAGTGGTTTAGCCAGATAAGCAAAATCTTCAATAAATTCTCTGGAAAAGTTGATAAGACCCAAAAATTTTCTGAGCTCAATGACATTAGTTGGTAGGGGAACAGCCTGAATAGCTTTAACCCTATCATGCATGGGTTTCTTTCCTTCTGCTGAGACAGACACACCCAGAAATTTAACCTCTGATTTCATCAATTGTACTTTATCTAGACTCATTTTGAGTCCTGCATCTTGTAAAGTCTGACAAACATTTCTAAGGGTTTCTGTGTTCACATTCATCGACAGTTTGAATCAATAGATCATCCACATACTGTAAGACTTTGTCTCCGTAACCAAGGGGTTCTAACACTTGAGCCAATGCCTGATGGAAATCCACAGAACTGTGAAATCCCATGAGCAACTGCGTGAACAAGTATTGCACATTCTCGAAAGTGAATGCGAAGTGGAGGGCAGATTCAGGTGTTAGGGGTACTGAGAAAAAGCCATTTGCAATGTCCAAACAAGAAAACACTTTACAATCACTCCGCAGCTGTGACATAACTTCACGGACAGATGCAACAAGGTGAGCTGCTGAAGGAGTGTACTTATTTACAAGTCTCAGGTCTACCACCATTCGAAAACTGCCATCTTCCATTTTTACAGGTAGTATAGGACTTTTACATGGGGAATTACCTTTCACAACAACACCTTGCTTTTCCAACTCACTGACTGCAACCCTTATGTAAGGGATGGCGTCCTCAGGAATACGGTACTGACGCTGGAAAGGTGGCAGTTTTTCACCATCACTTTTAACCTGAGTTTGCATTAACCCACAATCAGTTTTGAGATCCACAATTCAGGGAACCTTTGCTTCAATACATTTTTCAAAGAATCATTGTCAGCCTTTTCAACATTTTCATTAGCACCTAATCCGAAGCTAGCAATGGGTAATTTGTGACTCTCCTCATACTCCTCCACAAGTACAATTACAGAACAGATAGTGGCTTCTTTGTTCCGCCACAAGACTTTGTTACATAAATCAACAACAATTCCCATTGCTCCCAAAACATCAGTTCCCAAAATAGTGGATCGTAACTGTGGGTTTACCCAAAAAGCGCATCGAAGACCCTTTTGCTTCGATCCCCCTGTGTCCTGAAATCTCAGGTTCACTGGACGACTTTTTACTGCTTGAATACAGGAGCCCTCAAATCCTACCAACGTGGTAGTATTCTCAGGCAGTCCAGGGGGTGACTGCAATTTGTGTCTTGTTGTTGAAACTGAGGCTCCTGTATCGATGAGGATGTCTTCCCACGGCAACCCCTCTATTCTCCTTCTGACATAAGGTCTACCGTCCCTGCCCAGGGAAAGGGGGGCAAGGAGGGTAAGGGGAACAGGGAGAGCACTCCATCAATCAGTGTTACCTGCCGTGGTAAGCCCGAAAAATCCATTATCCCCATCTGGACACGGCTTCCGTCCAACAGCTGCCACCTCCGCCCCAAAGAGATCCTTAGTCAGGGTCCGGTCCTCATGTTCTCGTAGCTCCTTGATCAGGGGAGTGTAGGGACGAGGAGGAGTGACCCCTCCCTGAATAGCATGGACCTCCGGGCGCGGATGAGTGAAAGCCGTTGGGGAAGGAGCAGGAGCAGAAGGCTCCTGTGAGACTGGGTTAACCATTTGAAGACCGTTGTACTGCTGATACTGCCTAGGGTCATTCACTGCTGGATACAGAGGTCTAACTTTGAAAGGTGGTCTAGAGAACTCCCGGAGCTCTTGGGATATAGGCCCTGGCACAAAGTTGGGGCAAAAACGTTTAAAGTGTCCCAACTGTCCGCAAAAATAACACAAGGGAGGACCTCTCATGGGATCCCGTGGGGGCTCGGCCGAACGGGACCTGCCCATTCTCGGTACCTGGCCGTACCCCCTGGAACTCCTGGCCTCCTCAAATCAGCAGATACACCCAGAGGTGAATGGTATGCAAAAACATTAGACTCATCACCCTTCACCTCGGATTGCATTGTCCTAACATTAGTTAATAAAGCCTCAACCACGTCTTCAATGGATTCAGCATTTTGCAAAACTCCTGATTTAAAAACTTCTAAGGGAACCTTTTTTACAAATTGTTCCATCATTGCAAATTTATCACCCTGGTCCATAGTGTCTAAGGTCTTATTAAACACCACGCACCAGGCTGCAACCCATTTATCTGCCTCCATCCTGAGATCACTCCATTTTTAATTTTAAAAGAATCTAACAATGCCGGAGAGGGCTTTCTCCCCCCTAACTTCTGTGAAATCACAAACTTCATTCTTCCCTGCGGCTCTGTCAGATCACACGGAACACCCTTCGCCTGCTGGGCTCGAAGATGAGACATGAACTCAGGGTGCACAAAAGACATGAAATAACGGGAAGCATCCTCCCTAGATTTAATTTGGAATTTATCAAGCCATGATTCAAAGCCAAGGACATTACAAAACACTCCCATACTTTCCTCCCAATTAGGCAAATTTTTAATAAATTTAAGATGGACCAGGGACATCTGACCAGGACTCTTTCTCGGGGTAGAGGCAGTGTCGGCGTTAAATTTAAAATCTACCTGTGATGAATCATCCCCTTCCTCTTCGATCAATTCTTTACTTAACTGTGCCTGCATGTGTTGAAGATGTCGGAACAATCTATCCAGTGTATCTGTGTGTTCCATTATCCAGTCTTGTATCATTGATTTCCATTCCGAGATTGTTTCTGGACCAGCCCCGCACTTCTCCACTGCAGACTCCATCTGTGCTATGAGTGCTTTCAAAGGCTCCAACTCAACCCCCTCCCTTTGTGTCTCTCCTGCTTGTCTCAATGTCTCATTCAACTGTTCTAAGCTCTCCCCATACGCTGCCCCTGCCCGGGTGACCTCATATACATACTGTGGTGTAGACTGTTTATCAAGAGCCTGATCAAAGGTTATGACTGTCTTACACAAAGCCGATACCCGGCTGTTACTTTTCCCTAGCGAATTCTTTCAATCTAGTTCCCTGTTCTCTGTGGTAAACCATCACATACAATTTAGCCACGTGGTTTCCTCCAGCTGGGGTGTGCCAGCATATTTCTCTGCCTGCTTCCGTAACCACTCCACATTTACAGTGGTCTACAAGGATGTTTTACTCTGTTCTAGTATCAGCAAATGCAATTTAAGCAAAGTTAGATACTCACACCTCTCAGATGGAAGACCTCGCTGCAGCTTTTTGACCAGATATCCAAAGAGGTGCAGCCATGATTTCAGCCTCACTCGTTAGCTTGCCAGGTGTCTCCCCACGCCCTTTTAAAGCTTCTTGCTACCGGACACAAAAAAAAATTCTCACGTCCTTGTAGATAGCTTCTTCTTAGTTACTCATCTTTTTATAGTCTTTTTCTTTGTCCGTGTTTTTCTTATAAAAAATCAGGCAGGCGTTCTCAGAGCAATCACGAGAGGTTCTCCTTCAGGCTGACTTCCTTTGATCGGTTTCACGTGTGGCCACACGCGTTTTTTTGTTTTTTTCTTCACTCTTCCAACCTGAAACTCTCATCTGCAACTTTTTCCAAAGGTTCCTCTGGAGGCCGCTCTCCGGAGCTGCTCCTCCTGGCTGGCAATCGCCACTTGTTAGAGAAAGTCCTAATGGAGAGTTGGAAGAGCCGGACCAAACTGCAGACAATCCTCTAAAGCTGAGGTCGAAGTTTATTCAGAGATACACGGCAACACAGAACAGAAAGGCAAAGAAGTTGAAATATGCGGGCAAAAACAGGAATTCAGATGGGCAGAGATTCGCTAGGAAGTCTGGCGATGATAAGGCCCCGAGCTAGATTGCAGGTGCCTTTTATACATTATGCAAACAAAGAAAGCTGTATACATATTATAGCA
Source organism: Dendrobates tinctorius (assembly GCF_039654945.1). Classification (NCBI taxonomy): domain Eukaryota; kingdom Metazoa; phylum Chordata; class Amphibia; order Anura; family Dendrobatidae; genus Dendrobates; species Dendrobates tinctorius. The sequence continues at coordinate 4,613,621 of NW_027361989.1, read as the reverse complement.
AAAGGGCGTATATGGTTACATCATATCTTTTTGGACTAAGGAAGAAGTGGCACAACATTACATCAGTAATTAACTTTTCACCAGACCACATTAAAAACCACATAAATCCAATATTATCTCTAACTACTGTCATTAATCTTATTACTGTTCTTAGACTAAACCCATAAATTAATACATTTGACAATTTCAGAAGTCTGTTTCCTACTAACACTATCATGAATTCACATATTCACCATATATTCGTTGGTTTTAGTTTCTCATTGCCCTAAGGCTGATCCAATTTACCTGTAGGCACATCAACTAAATTTGTTAATGGGCATGATCTCATTTTACATCCTCCATCTGCTTTTACAGAGTACATCGTATTATTTCTATTATCAAAGTTGAATATTTTCTTTCCTAACTTTCCTAAAATGGCTGCCTAGTCGCTCATGGCTGCTCAGTATATTATAACTGACCATTCTCTTACACTTTCCCCTCTTTGTTCTTTCTTTCTGTTCTTTTTTTCTGGCCATGCTTTCTTTCCCTCTGTTCTTTTTCTTTCTTTCTCTCTAGTCTTTCTTTCCCCTCTTTCTTTCTCTTTCTCTGTTCTTTCTTTCCTCTCCGTCCTCTCTCTTTTCTTTCGCTCTCTCTGGTCTTTCTTTCTCTTTCTTTCTCTCTGTTCTTTCTTTCCCCTCTTTCTTTATTTCTCTTTTTTTCTCTCTGTTCTTTCTTTCTCTTTCTTTCTCTCTACCTCTCTGTTCTTTCTTTCCCCTCTTTCTTTTTTTCTCTCTCTGTTCTTTTTTTCTGTCCACTCTTTCTCTCTCTAATCTTTCTTTATTTCTCTCTCTTCCTTTTTTTCTCTCTCTCTGTTCTTCCTTTCTTTCTCCGTGTTCGTACTCTCTTTCGCTGTTCTTTCTTTCCCCTCTTTCTTTCTCTCTGTTCTTTCTTTCTCTTTCTCTCTGTTCATTCTTTCTCTCTCTCTGTTCTTTCTTTCTCTCTCTCTGTTCTTCCTTTCTTTCTCATCTTTCCTTTATACGTACACTACTAAGGCTAGTTTCACACTAGCGTTTATGAGCGCAGCGACGGCCTGCGCATGGCCACCGCTAAGCCCCGCCCCCTGCCGCGCCTCCGCCGGTAGCTTCGCCTACCGGCGCATGACTCTGCATGCGCCCTGCGTCCCCTATCTTTATCACTGGGGGCGCAGGCCGTGCACAATATGCGTTTGGCGGCGCATGCGTCCTTTTGACGGTGCGCCAACCTGCGCCAAACGCAACCTGCTGCAGTTTGGTTGCGCCGGCGCACCGTCAAAAAGGCGCATGCGCCGCCAAATGCATATTGCGCACGGCCTGCGCCCCCAGTGATAAAGATAGGGGACGCAGGGCGCATGCAGCGTCATGCGCCGGTAGGCGGAGCTACCGGTGGAGGCACGGCAGGGGGCAGGGCTTAGCGGCAGCCGTGCGCAGGCCGTCACTGCGCTCATAAACGCTAGTGTGAAACCGGCCTAATCAATAGCCTCCTTCGCATGAACGTGTTTTGCTACAGAGCGTGTGTCTGTGTGATCCACATGGAGACAAGTCCGTTTTTTGGCCAGCACCACGGATGCCACACGGCATGAATCATGGTATGTGTTAAAAGGGGGGCCCACTGAGACTCTTTCGCCCGGGGCCCTCAAAAACCTGGAGCTGGCCCTGTATATGGGCTTATATTAGAATCCCAATTACCAACTGGAAAGATAAAAACAAAGGAAAAAAGGGGTGGAACAAAAAACAAGCCCCAAACACCTCATAACCCACAATGTAAGGTCAGAAAAATACCGGAAAATATAAGTTTCTCTTCACACTGCAATATTAGTCACATGTGATCTGTGTCTCTCCCAGAAGAGAAGTCATCACAGCGTCATTCCCCGTAATAACCGTATAGAGGAGGAAATGATCGCGGAGAGAGCGTCCATTGTTAGAATAGTGGGGAGACACAGATGGGAACCAATGCTCCTGACTGTCCGGATGTCTAGAGGATCATCACCATCGGAGAGTAAAGTGCAGATCGGTGATCTTGTGACCGTTGTATTATGGGGAAATAAAAACAAATAAGACACATTGAGATCAGAGAAAACTGTTTTATGTAATAAAGAGTGTAGAGAACGAATTCTACCAAACCCCCCTATAGGAAAGGGGAGAAGCTGAGAACTTCATTTACACCATAGGGATGTCAGGGATTTAATTGCCGGATCCATTTAGTTTCTAATTGTGTCCATTAGTGATGGGCATATCCCCCGATGACCGATATCGGTGGGTTCTCCTGAGTTTTTTTGTAAAGTTTGATCTCGGGGCCGGAGATGACGTGAACTTGTGTCCGAACCCCGAGCTTGGACTTTATAGATATGGGATGGGGAGGGCTGTAAAACAAAGAATAAAATTAATAATAAACATTATAATTATACTTACTGGTCCAGCGACGCGTCGTCCCATCTCCCTGTATCCCAACCATATCTACTTCCGGGGCCGCTCAATAACTTCCGGCTTATTCACTCCACTGCTCAGCAATTTTTGGCCGGCGTTGGTAGTGTTCGTGCGGTGATGTCAGGGTTCACCCCAGTTCATGGGCTGAGCACCCAATTTAAGTGATCAAACAATAATTTAATGTCCACAATCGTAGTAAACAAAACGTTTCGTTCTTACATCAGTTACAGATTAAAGAACACTTACAGTATTAGGTCAGGTAGACTAATATATTTGGTTGAAGATCACTAGATCTAATGATCTTCAACCAAATATATTGGTTTATTTACTCAAGCTAAATGTCAATCTCCTCTCCATATTGGGGCAAGCTATACAGTTACAAGGAAAAAATCCCTTTTATTACCCTTTGTGCCAAAATAGTTAGGTGTCTTGGCTAAGTTACTTGTGACACATAAGAAACGTCTGTGTGCTGAATGTATTACAAAGATCCTAAAGAAGGAGCAGACCTCATTCATGGCTGACATGAGGTCTATAATTAGGGAAGACGCGCTAAGCACAGTTTCCAGTCCAGTTCCCCCTCAGACAGTACAGGTCATGTGCCGTCATAAGAGAGCCAGGTGGGAAACGGAAGTATCATCAGAGAAAGATGAAGGTTCTTATGATCGGTACCAATATCTGGAGGGTGGAGAGGAAATGCCTCAGGTTCTCCCAGAGGAAAGGAATAAAGATTATTTTTCATCCGACGATACAGAACGAGTACAATGAAAACTGTGGAAGCACAAATGGCTCACTCAATACAGGATGAAATGTTTAGGGGCTGTGAACCCAGAGAAACAGAGTCTTTCCAGCTAACAAACACATTAGAGCCATGATAATGGAAGAGTGGGAAGATGAAAAAATAGCTAAAAACGAGACCCTCCTATTTACAGCGATTCTAATACTTTATAAAGGGGGGCTTATCATATCAGAGGTACAGAGAGGAGAAGTTATCTAGCCATATTATGGCCTATCACTCAGCCCGCCTTGCCGCCGAGGTTGGCACCCTAACATTGCGATATGGCGGCCCCACTCACTGCCGGCTTACACTCAATGACCTAAATACACCCTACATATATAGTGGTACGGAAAGTATTTAGACCCCTTTACATTTTTCACTCTTTGTTTCATTGCAGCCATTTGGTAAATTCAGAAAAGCTCATTTTTTTCTCATTAATGTACACGCTGCACCTCATCTTGACTGAAATGTAGAAATTTTTGCTAATTTATTAAAAAAGAAAAACTGAAATATCACATGGTCATAAGTATTCAGACCCTTTGCTCAGACACTCATATGTAAGTCTCATGCTGTCCATTTCCCTGTGATCCTCCTTGAGATGGTTCTACTCCTTCATTGGGGTCCAGCTGTGTCTTTTTTTTAATCTTTGTTTTTATTGAATGCAAAAAAAATGTTCCTACATATATCCATGCAGATAATGTTTGAGGCATATGTAACAAAACCTCCTCATTAGAGATCGCATTGGTACACAGAACAATAGATCAAGACAAACATGAAAATCCGGGGAAGGGAAAAAAGGGAGAAGGAAGCGGGGGGCATGTCAAACACAAGCATAATGTTTACCCATCAGACATCCAGCACGTGTGTCCAATCTTAAGTTCAGGACCCACTGTCACCAAAGTACACCCCAAACACCCCGAAGTGTCTCTTCGCAGCGGTTCTCCCAGAGACATCAGTGGACAGGTGTCTCCCACAGTAGTAGCTGCTCCTGGTACCAGACTGTCGGCTGAGAACAGGTCTTAATATTGCTGTGGATGCGTTTTGGGAGCAGAGAGATGAAGCTTTCCCAAGTTTCAAAAAAGGCCTGCACCCTTCCCTCTTTATGTAAAGAGACCTCAACCCAGTCCATTTGAAGCAAGAACGACAGCTTCTCTAGAAAGATATTGAAAGGAGGGGCATGGTCGTGGATCCATGTCTGTAAAATGGCCCTAGTCCTGGCAGCCGCCACCAAATGCAGTAGTTTATGGGCCCCTGGAGAACAGGTGTAATTATCTGGTTTTAGGTATCCAAATATGGCCCATAAGGGTTCACCAGGAACAAAGTTTGTCAGATGTGTGGCGGTGTATTGCCGTATTCTTTCCCAAAATAGTCTAATGACCGGGCATGCCCACAAGCAATGAAACAGGTTGGCTTCTGGGGAATGGCATGTAAAACATTTAGAAGTTGTGTACAACCCCATTCTATGACCTTTTGTGGAGTCAGGTAAGAGCCGTGACAGATTTTCAATCTCATTTCTAGGAAACGGGCTGGATGGAGGAATTTGTAGGCTGGGTCTAGAGCTTTCAGAATAGTGTCACAGGACATGCTGGGGTCTTCAGTCTGCCATTTTGTTACTGGAAATTGGAATTGTGCATAATCCAGAGCTGCATGGATGAATTTGTAATTAGTGGCTGGTTAGCTCTCATGAGTGTAAGGGGGTAAGATATGATGTCTTTCATGCTCCCCTTCCCTCTGATTGTCTTCCAGTTCTAAATGTTTACAGACGTGTTTTATGATAATTGCCTGTGGTACTGCTACATGTATAGCTATGTATTACTGCTCATTGCTTATGGTATTGCCACTTGAATGTGTTACCATTGTATAGAAAACTGTATATATTGACTTGTATTCCTGTATTATAATGCTTACATATTATGTGTTCTTTGTATATGTACAGTCAGGGATAGGTAGTGTATCCTTCTTGGGATATTAGAGAAGGACACTCTTACTATATAGCTTCCCCTATAGACCAGGTAGTTGTAATTATGTTGCGGACCACTAGAGGGGGTATACTAGTGGGGCCTGATAGGAGGTTCTTAGAGGGTTATTTGTAGGAGGGGCTGCTGAGAGTTAAGGTTAGTGATGAAGAGTGGTTTAGTCAGATGGGGCCAGGGTGCCCAAGTGTCCACATGGGCTATAGGGCCAGACAGCTCGGCAGTCACATAAAAATAAGTCGTTATTGTCCACGTTACCCACGGCCACTGCATGCCTAAGCAGTGGGTCAGAATCGGAAAAGGAAGATGAGGCATTTTACCGCCTGTGCCAATGCTTTTAGGGCAGAAGTTGGCTGGACTATGGAGATGAAAGGAGTTGGAGCTTCGACAAGATCAGTACAGACAGGCCGGATGCTTTACTAGGGGTCACCAAACGTAGTGATTGATGAATTCATGTCTGGGGTGAAACAGGCTGAAAGAAATGTCATTATAGTGAGGTCAGGCCTGGAAGGAACTGGGAAGCAGTGAAGTACGGGCCGGGCGTTTACTGCACAGAAGTGACAACAAGCAAGGGAAAGATCAGGAAGCAAGAAAATGTTATGATGTACCAACTGTGAATGTAACGTGCAAAATTCTAAGTAGAGAAAGTGTTAAAGTTGTCTCGGACTGTGTCTCCATTGATGGGGGTCGCATTAGAAGAGAGACTGCTATGGCCTGGGAAGTGCCCGGGTGAAACTGAATCTGGAGATGCAGGTATGCCGAGAATAGTATTGTTTCATGTAGGGGAAGGACTGGACACAGCTGTCACCGGAATACAGGTCACGACTACAGTCCTGTCCCTCCCTTATACTTCAGTCAGCAATTCCGTATAAGGGAGATGTAGAAGGGTAGGGAGAGCCAGTGCCGGGGTAAGACCGCTGCAGGTCATATTGGACATAATAAGACATTCCTCTCAGCCAGTCCACCACCACCCGGTACAGGGATGCTAAGGTATAGTGTCAAATGTCAGGGAAATTTATCCCCCCGTTTCGCCGCAATAATTGGAGTATTTTGAAGGCTATACAGGGCATTTTTCCCTCCCAGATGAATGAGCGATACAGATAGTTAATTGGGATAGTATGGAAGAGGTAGAGGAGACGTGGGAATTCCGTCATCTAAATTAAGTTGGCTCTGCCTAGATATGACAAGTTAAAATCTTTCCATTTCACTAAGGTAGATTCTACGTTTTTAAGATATGTATTAATATTAGTTTTCTATAATTTAGCTGGGTGTTTTGTCACCTGTATTCCCAAGTATTTTAGTGAGCCATTAGTAAATTGACACGGGAACCTTAATGCCCGCAAAGGTTTGAAAGGTTTGAAATGCGAATATTTGCCACGCTGCTGCATCCCTGAGTAAATCCTGTCTTAGTCTCACATAGGCCATGTAGCAGCATCTGCAGTCAGTTCGCCAGGATCCTCACCAAGAGTTTATAGTCGTGGTTGAGGAGAGCTGCTCCATAAAGGCTGATGGCCCCATAAGATGCTCCATAGAATAATATGCCCCATATGCTGCTCCATAAAGGTTGATGGCCCCAATAGATGCTCCATAGAATAATATGCTGCCCCATAAAGGTTGATGGCCCATAAGATGCTCCATAGAATAATATGCCCCATATGCTGCTCCATAAAGGTTGATGGCCCCATAAGATGCTCTATAGATATATATGCCCCATATAATGTTGCATAAATGTTGATGGCCCCATAAGATGCTCCATAGATATATATGCACCATATGCTGCTGTGATTAAAAAAAATGACATACTCACCTCTCACTGCTGGGGGCCAGATGACGGTGTCATGAGCAGGTGCGGATACTGGCATGCTATGGGGGCCAGGTGCTAGTGTCGCCACTTGCTCAGGGCCCCGACACCTGTGATATTCACCTGCGGTACCACGTGACGGCTGAACACAGGAAGATCTGCGGCACCGGAAACCATCTGAGAAGCAGGGAAGTGCAGAGACCGCGCCAGGAGGGGGTGAGTATGATCTGACAGCCGCCGACTCCTGTGCTCCCCCTCCCCCGCCTACCCCCTGAGACAATGACTCGAGAATAAGCTGAGAGGGGCACTTTCAGCCTAGAAAAAATGAGCTGAAAATCTCAGCTTATAAGCGAGTATATACGGTAAATAAATTTAACTCACTACCTGATTTGACATTTCCATGAAAAAAATCACTGATAATATAAAATCATTGGAAGACAAAATATATTCAAGACTAAAGACACTAAGGACTATAAAAACAATCAAGTATATAATTGGAATAAATCTTCTTTTCATGGTTCCTCTAAAAAATCCATCTTGAGAAATGATGTGAACGCTTCCAAGCCTGGTTATAAACGCAATAAAACCGTCTATTTTTCTTCATCTGAATATCATAGCTCGGATTATGACACTGGTCATTCCTCACATAGGAGGACTGTGGATACACGTGACCCTCATAGTTTTTCCACTGTTGCAACAAAAAACGCAATGTGTGTAGGAGAGAAGGACGGAGACAGAGAAAACCGTCCATGGAGACGCTATCCTACAAGGCACAGGAAAACAACTTAGTAAAAGCCATTGATAATTTTTCTAATGTCCTGATTCTGACCCCTGTGGTTTTATCTCAAGCACAAATGGAAGTTTTATCAAAAGGACTGAATTCTCTACCGAGCAAAAAGTTCAACTCATTCCAGACCATCAAAGATGTTAATAAACTTACGAGGTTGTTAACCGTCAAAAGACACTTTTTCTCTGAGGGTCAGCAATGTAATTTGCCAATATTTGAACCCGCTTCATCACCTATGACTACCGCATTATTTTCACTTGAGGAACAGAAAGCCATTTGTACATTATCATCTCTTCAGCATCCAAAATGCAATCCATGTTCTGTTCAAGACAATGACATTTTTGTTTCTTAGAATTCGACTTATTACCTTTTACAATCAAGGGTTCCTTCTCTTGATGTTTTCCGATCATTGGTTGAAAAAGAACTGAAAGCACTGGATGCCAAAATTGACATAAATCATGTTAATAATTTGTCTATTAATCTAATGCTGTCGAGGAATTACAGTGCAACTCCAACATTGTGATACGTCAATCTGACAAAGGGGGTTGTGCTGTGGAAAAGCCACACGTGGCGGCATCATAAATTCTAAAGTCAGCAAATGGCTATTACCAGATCATGCCATTATTCCTGGTTTTCATGGTCTACCCAAGACTCAAAAATATATTTCCACCACCTTTATGTCCTATCATTTCTAGAATTGGATCTTTACATGAGAATTTGAGTTCTTGTGTCCAGAATCCCGGGGATTTCCAGGATACCTTGTCGGTCTTGCAGGTTTTTGAGCATTTTCATTGGCAAGAGGATTTTCAATTTTTTACATGTGACGTTGTTATCCTATATTCTTCTGTTCCCCACAATTTGGCTGTACGTGCGATTATTCACCATTTAGATTGTTACAGCAATGATTCTGATCGTCTTAAGTCATTTATCATTGATTCTATTACATATTTGTTAAAACATAATTTTTTCCTGTTTAACAATTATTATTTTTTTTGTTGCAGGTCCTTGGTGCCCCAATGGGCTCAAAATTCTCCCCAACATTAGCTTTTCTCTATATGGCTTGGTGGGAGGAATTATATTTATTTTCTGATTCCAATCCTTTTTGTATAAATCTTGCTTTTTCTGGTAGGTATGTGGATGATTTACTGCTCATTTGGCGAGGTTCCCATCTGATTTGTCTTCCTTTCATAAGTATCTGAATTCTAATATTTTGAATCTTTCTTTTACTGTCAGTAATATAAATACCCAAATCCGCCTCTTGGACATTTTTCTTATGGGCGATCCCACCCTCCATTGTATTCACACCACTATCCATAGGAAGGAGAATTCTGGTAATTCTCTGTTACTTTCTTCATCTTCTCATCCCCATCATACAACTAAGGTGATCCCTTACGGTGAGTGTAACGGAGTGAAGCGTATATGCTGTGATCAGTGTTTGTTCTATAAGGAGAGTGAAATTATCAGTAAACGTCTACTTCACAGGGGTTATAGTAACCTGAACATCAAGCGTGCATTTAATAACGCTTCCAATAAACCCAGCGCATTAGAACCGACTAAAACATCATCCGTTATTCATTTTAATTCCGACTCTATTATCACCTTTTCCGCACCTTACAGCCCCATTATAATCGAATAATATCTATAATTAAGAAAAATTTACCAATATCAGGACGACAAATTGCGGCATATTATCAGTACAGGCTGCGGTCCGTGGCCAGACGGGGTTGCAGTTTAGCTAATGCTCTTTCCCCTAGACTATTAAAGCCAATGTCTACTCCTAAATCTTGGTCGTCCATTTCTGGTTTCTATAAATGTGCCGGTAGTAGGTGCAATGTTTGCACGCATGCGATAGAAAAAAGTTTTTTTAATCATCAGACGGCAAATCGTACGACATCACCTCATTTATCAATTGTGACCCCCAATCCGTAATTTATTGTATTTGCTGTACATTGTGTGGGATAAATTACATACGCGGAAAATAAAAACAAACGTATTGCCGAGCACTTGACCAATCTTCCCAATAAGAATGTGGCTTTTTCGGGGGCTGCCAAGCGCTTTGTTAATGTTCACAGAGGAGATGGTTCTAATTGTACCTTTTATGCGTTTGCGAAGGTTTATAATCCGACCAGAGGAGGCAATAAACACAAACTTCTGACTATACGTGAAGCCTATTGGATCTTAAAGCTTGGCACTAAACACCCCAGAGGCATGAATTTGAGAAACGATTTGTTTTATTTTTATTAATTTTCCTGCCATATTATTTTATGTTTTCTTTTCATGGCTGTACAATTATCATGTTAATAATTTTTATATCATCAGTTTTTGTTTTTCACGTTAACACAGGAACAGTGTTGGGTCCATTGACTATTGTATTGTGTCTTTCCATTCCCAGGTTCATTGGTTCACAACTGGTGCATAATTAATGCCATTATTCACATGATTTTGATTGGTTTTCTGTTATATATAATGCTTATGTCAGTTTCTTTTTTATATCCTATGAATAAGGGCTCTTGTAACGTGTTATGTGTTTCCAATGTTTTTAAACCAGTTTCACATGCTGCAATAAAGGTTTTCTTTTATTTTTACATGGTTGGTGTGCCGAATCCATTCCTCGTTTCTTGTTACGATGTATATAGTTTGAAGTCTGGGATCTGCCAATATGGGGCTAGTTTTCTGACTGTTTTGGATAAAATGATACATGATTTTAGCTTTTTTTGTCTAGTATCGCTTGAATATATATCAATATTAAAGAGTCTGCTGATGAGTCGCCTTTGGTGAGGACGATGAAACCCATAGAAATGAGAGGCTTGGAGAGTGAGTGTGTATACATCACCTCACCCTATATACTGAACTGTGGGGTACATGTTATTTTCTATTAGTCACCTATTGACTAAACTTCAGGGGGGGAATTATAGGTATAGTTTTACATTTGGAATTAATAAAGTTTAGTTTTATCCTTTTGTCAGCAAACATGAGGATTGACACGAGACAACCCATTTAAGAAGATTCAATTTTGGTTAAAATTATTCCAACACTATGAACATAAAAGGCTTCTCCCCGTCTCTGGTGTTTATTAACAGTTGATTTGCAAGTAAAATATTTCCCACATTAAGAAAATGAAAAAGCTTTTCATCTGATGGCGATCAAGAAGAACTTTCTGGTTACAATATTTCCCACATTAAAAGGAAAAAAGTTTCTCTCCTGTGTGAATTCTCTGGTGCTTAACACAATCTGATTTATCGTTAAAACATTTCCCACATTCTAAACATGAAAAAGGCTTCTCCCCTGTGTGAGTTCTTTGGTGGATAAGAAAATTTGATTTATGGTTAAAACATTTCCCACATTCTAAACATGAAAAAGGCTTCTCCCCTGTGTGAGTTCTCTGGTGACTAATCAGTTGCGCTTTCTGGGTAAAACATTTTCCACATTCTAAACATGAAAAAGGCTTCTCCCCTGTGTGAGTTCTTTGGTGGATAAGAAAATGTGATTTATTGTTAAAACATTTCCCACATTCTGAACATGAAAAAAGTTTCTCCCCTGTGTGAGTTCTCTGGTGCTTAACACAATCTGATTTATCGTTAAAACATTTCCCACATTCTAAACATGAAAAAGGCTTCTCCCCTGTGTGAGTTCTCTGGTGACTAATCAGATGCGCTTTCCGAGTAAAACATTTCCCACACTCTAAACATGAGAAAGGCTTCTCCCCTGTGTGAGTTCTTTGGTGGATAAGAAAATGTGATTTATTGTTAAAACATTTCCCACATTCTGAACATGAAAAAAGTTTCTCCCCTGTGTGAGTTCTCTGGTGCTTAACACAATCTGATTTATCGTTAAAACATTTCCCACATTCTAAACATGAAAAAGGCTTCTCCCCTGTGTGAGTTCTCTGGTGACTAATCAGATGCGCTTTCCGAGTAAAACATTTCCCACACTCTAAACATGAGAAAGGCTTCTCCCCTGTGTGAGTTCTTTGGCAGATAAGAAAATGTAATTTATTGTTAAAACATTTCCCACATTCTAAACATGAAAAAGGCTTCTCCCCTGTGTGAGTTCTTTGGTGGATAAGAAAATGTGATTTATTGTTAAAACATTTCCCACATTCTGAACATGAAAAAAGTTTCTCCCCTGTGTGAGTTCTCTGGTGCTTAACACCATCTGATTTATCGTTAAAACATTTCCCACATTCTAAACATGAAAAAGGCTTCTCCCCTGTGTGAGTTCTCTGGTGACTAATCAGTTGCGCTTTCCGGGTAAAACATTTCCCACATTCTAAACAGGAAAAAAGCTTCTCCCTAGTGTGAGTTCTATGGTGATTAACCAAATCTTTTTTATGGTTAAAAAATTTCCCACATTCTGACCATGAAAAAGGCTTCTCCCCTGTGTGATTTCTATGGTGATTAACAAGCAGTGATTTATGTGCATAACAATTCCCACATTCTGAACAGGAAAATGACTTCTTTCCTTTAGGAGCAGTTTGTTTTTTAATGCCTCTTTTGTGACTTTCATTTTCCTTAGTAGTCGGTAATGAATCAGAAGATGGGACCTGTTTCATAGGATCAGATGACAGATCTTTGCTGTGAATGGATGATGCTATATCTGGAGTAACAGCAATCACTTCAGTTGTATCTTGTAGGATCTCAAGATCATCAGATTGAGAAGTTGAAGATGTCAGCTGTCCCTCTGATGTCCTGGTACAGTCATCTGCAAAGATGAAAAAATTATTTTTTAATAAAATATCCTTGAGTTTTATATTTTTGAACATTTCTACTTAAACTGTTCATAAAAATGGCAAGCTATGTAAAAAACTTTAATTATTTACCAAGACAATAACAGTTCACAGTCTAATAGAAAACCTTGCTGGATGAGCCAGTAGTGTGTGGTGTTCAACTGTTTGTTCATTCTGCCTCCCAAATATCGAATAAAAAGAAACCAATCAATGTTATGTAGGTGAAAATAATACTAATTCTCATCTCACAAAAACAAGTCCCCACTCAGGTCCATCATCTGTCAATGGAAAAACAGAGGTTCCCGAACTATTAGTGGCTCAAAGGCTGTTGAAAAGCAACAAGGTTTCTATAAACCAATCCAGCAAAATCCGCTCTCACTTCGGAGTCTTGCAGTGTGCGCAAACAACATTTAGGATCCCTGTATTTAGCAATATTATAGTGAGAAGAATCCACTTAATTTGTGGTGTGTGTCTCCTGGAGCACAATCTGGGCACTATGTGCTGGGTAATAAAATGGCAAATGTGTAATTCACTCTCCAACATCCACTGCGTGTTAATTTCTGGAAAGAGACTGAGGAGTCAAATTATTCACTCCTCCTACACACGTGGTCAAAATTGTTGGTACCCCTCGTTTAATGACAGAAAAACCCACAATGGTCACAGAAATAACTTGAATCTGACAAAACTAATAATAAATCAAAAATCTATGAAAATGAACAAATGAAAGTCAGACATTGCTTTTCAGCCATGCTTCCACAGAATGAAAAAAAAATTAATCTCATGAAATAGGCCTGGACAGAAATTATGGTACCCTTAACTTAACCGCTTCATGACTGCCAGCGGTAGATAAACGTCAGCGCTAGCAGGGCTTTGTGCTGCGCCGACATTTGTCTATGGTCGGTGGTTTCGAACTGATCGGGAACCCCACGTATCTTATAACCAGGGCCGGCATTAGGGTCAGGCAGACCAGGCCGCTGCCTAGGGCCCCCGTTCCCCCAGGGGTCCCCAGCTAGCGGCACATCACATAGCCGCTTTGAGGCCCGTGAGGCAGGGGGGCCCACCAGCGCTGACCCACCGCCACATTGAAATATACCGGCGTCTGCCAGTACAGTTCAAAGCAATGATGGGGGAGAGCGCGGCAGCTGATGCTCCCTCTCCCATCATTCCCTGCCTCTGACACTGCGGGTGCAGGCAGTGCAGAGGCAGCTGCTGAGACAGGAGCCAGGAGCAGCGCAGGCACGAGGAGAGGTGAGGATAGTGGGTTTTTTTTTACTATAACAGTGAATACTTGACTGTGAGGCCATTCTTGCGGGGGAGATGTGGGCTGTGCTATATAAACTATGCGGGCTGTGCTATATACTATGAGGGCTGTGCTATATACTATGCAGGCGGTGCTATATACTATGCGGGCAGTGCTATGTACTTTGAGGACTGTGCTATATACTATGAGGGCTGTGGTATACACTATGTGGGCTGGGTTATATATGTGGGCTGGGTTATATACTATTGTGGGGTATATTATATTCTATGAGGGAGGCTGTGTTATATACTATGGGCGGTATATTTTATACTATGGGGGGCTGCATTATATACTATGGGGAGGAGGGCTGTATTATATTCTATGGGGGGCTACATTATATTCTATGGGGGCTGTATTAGATTTTATGAGGGAGGATTGCATCATACTCGTTGATGGGGCTACATTATATTCTATGGGGAGGTGGGCTGTATTATATTCTATGGGGGGCTGTATTAGATTTTATGAGGGAGGATTGCATCATACTCGTTGATGGGGCTACATTATATTCTATGGGGAGGTGGGCTGTATTATATTCTATTCGGGGCTACATTATATTCTTTGGGGGACAGTATTATATTTATATTCTATCAGCGGTGATTGCATCATACTCTATGAGGGGGGCTGCATTATACTCTGTGGGGTGGCTGCAAGAAAAAACGAAAAAAAGTGTACTAGTCCAAAGAGTTTTTTCAAAATAATGCACATATTTTATTGTTTAAAATTTCATACAAAACATTATTATGCTAAAAAAAAGACACAGGGGAAAGAACATGAGGGAATGATGGATAAGAAATGTGCAAAATATGCAGCTGTTGATTTAAAGGACACACCACCCCCTTGGAAAAGCAACCATGAGAGCTATGCTGTATATATCACAAGATGAGAAAATATCTCAGTGCTATGGATAGAGCCAAACAACATGGACAACAATAATTAATAGACAAAGACCACCCCACATCTATAAGTGATTGCTATTATGCTAATATAGTGTATGGGCATGTGAACAGTATTACCTGGATATCCAATCAGGCTCAGCTACCAAGGATGATACAGGGCATAATAATGTCTTGTATGAAATTTTAATAAAATATGTGCATTATTTTGAAAAGCGAAAAAAGTGGTTTGGTACCATGTTAGCCAGTAGAAAAAATATATAAAGTGCTCTCAGTGAGAGAAACAAAATAGGAATCTTGTGGGTATGATACCTTTGAATGACTAACAAATAGTAAATGATGTTACAAAGCAAGCTTTCGGGACTGCTTATGTCCCTTCATCAGGCTGATATAACAAAATATTTGAAGAAACCTTTTTTATATACAGTTTAAAGCACATGCTGGTGTGATACATGGACATTTAAATAGAGAATACAATCTCAATAAACAAATACTGAGCTTGAAGGGAGAATCCTTAATTAGGTACGATTACATCAGAGGTGTGAAAATTCTGTGAGATCAAAGGGCTGTTTGGAGCAAGTAGCTCAGATATGGTAATAGGCTATAAAACCTTCTGACAAATTGAGTCCTGTGTATCAAAGATAGTAATGAATTTATGCTCCCACACTCTCCGATGTGTGTGTGATTTAAAATTGCTTTTTAAAATGACAACTTTCATATTGTTTATGTTGTGTCCTGGACCACAGAAATGTTTGGCCACAGGTAAATGTTTTTTTTGTCTGTAATTGTATGACGATGAGACCTCATCCTTGCTCTCAGTCTCTGTCCTGTTTCTCCAACATAGAGGCCACCCACAGGACATATATTGCATAGAATTAAATACACCACATTGGAAGAGGAACATGTGAATGTCCCTGGGATCTTATAGACCTGCTGTGTTGGGAATTCGGATTTTGTCTTTGGTATCTATGTGAATGCAGGTTTTGCATCTTCTCCCATTGCAAGGATATGTTCCTCTTGGTGAATCTGAGGGCATTGAACTTCGGATAATGATGTTTCTTAGATTGGGAGGTTGTCTGTAACATAGCAAGGGGAGGTCTTTGAATAGTGTTTTTAACTGGTCATCATTGTGTAGGATATGGTGAAGTTTCTTAGCCATTTTTCTGAGTATTTCAAGTTGTGGGTTGTAGGTCACTACCAGTGGTACACGATGATTTTCCTCTTTTTTTCTGTATTGAAGTACTTGACTTCTAGGGATCCTTGTGGCCCTAACGATCTGATCATCAATGGAGGTGGAATGGTACAGTACTGAACTTTGGGGCAGGGCTGTGGAGTCGGAGCTCATTTTGGTGGAGTCGGAGTTGGAGTCGGTATAAAATGGACCGACTCCGACTCCTAAAATATATAATAAATTGGGTACAGTAGTTCAATGCAGAATGTGCTGAATATTTTTTCATAGGAATTTGGGAAAGTTATGAAATGCCCTACAAATGGCTGTTCTATTCCTGATCTAAGGCTACATTCACACACACTGTTTTTGCTGCGTTTTTTGAGAATACGTTTTTCAGCTGCAAAAGCAGATCAGATTTTTAAAAAAAACGCATCACCTGAAAGCTTTTTGAGCTCATAGATAATGTTTTCAATATCAAAAGCAGATTAGAAATCTGCTCTATCTATATATCCATTTATCCATATCTGTCTATCCATATCTTATCGGTACCAAAAAGAATGAAAGCCGGGTAGCACACAGACTGACACTTCCTGCCAGGCAAAGGAGGAGGAAAGAGCATCTCAAACATCATTAACAAGATATTTTGTAAGTGACAAAGTTACTGTAACAATGACAGCAGATATGTCTAAAAGACAGCTCATCCAGCTTGTTGTGAAGGACGGTGTACCATTATCATTATTTGCATGACCAGCTTTTACAGCTCTTAATGGAGAAATGGCCACAAACTTGGTGTTTCTCTGGAAAGAGAAAGTATTAGAAAATTAGTGATTGAAGAAGCCCTTAACCAAAAGGAAGATCTTAAAAAGACTCTCAAAAGACGCTTCATGTTCCTTACACTGGACGCCTGCACACGTCACAGAGTGAACTATTTTGCCATCAATATTCGATAGGTTTGTGACAACAAAAATTGTTACCAACACGCTGGCAGTAAAAGATACTAGAGCTCATCACAGCAGCCAGTTTCTCCAGGCCTTAGTGGAAAAAGTTCTGCAAGATTACGAACTCAAAAAAGAACAGGTTCTTGCTATTGTAACGGACAATGCTTCAAACATAAGTACAATTACACTGATGAATGAGAGTAATGAACAGCAGCTAGAGGAACATTTAGGATTCAGTATGTTTGAGATGGAAGGCCACAGTGCTGTTCATGTAACTGAGGAACAAACAGATATTACTACAGAAGAACAGCAAAATTATACTGTAGAAATAGATGATCTTGTTGAAGCTGCTTCAAAACACTTTCCTATTCATCACATGCGCTGTGTTGTGCACACGCTGCAGCTGGCAATAAGAGACAGTCTGCAAGAGGGACATGCTGGAAATCTGATTGGAAAAGTGAGGAAATTGGTTATTGCCGCCAGAACCCCTAAAATTGATTCCATCTTGAAGAGACGTGCTGGAAAATGGCAATTGTTGATCAACTAAAACCGTTTCTTATAGATATGGTGAACCCTCAGGTAACCCTAAATGAAGGTCAATGGACACAGGTGGCTGAATTGAAGGAATTGCTTAATCACCCATTTACTGTGACTAAAAAATTACAAGCTGAGGATTTAACTCCTGGCATTTTCATGAGGGAGCGGAAGAAATTGCTATTTTGCTGTTTAATCGCAGATGGCATTTCTGCTTCAATGAAATGGAGAGAGACACAGCTATTGGAAAATACAATTTTTCTGGCAGCTGTTTATGTGGACCCAAGTCATCGTATATTGCTTGATGATCAACAGCTTACTAAAGGAAAAGAAGCTCTGACTGAGGTAGCAGTTAGGAAGAGTGGCCTACAGGAGGACTGCCAGGCGCAAGAGGACTCGGGTCCTGACAGTGCTACTGCTGCCATATCTTCATCCTCATCAGATGAGGAGTTTGACTTTGACAAGTATTTGTATGACATGGAGCAGGCAAAGCGTTGCCGCAAGGAAAAAGATTTCACTCTGTCTCCTATAGCAGCAGATTGACCATATTTCAGCAAAATGTTTCACTTGCTCTCAAAGAAAAAGAAAAATTCAACCGTTCATCAAAACTGACTGTGCATGAGGCAATTCCTTTACACCCGGAAATTGTTAGAGATGTTGCCCATGTGGTTACGGCTTTGCCTCCAACCCAAGTTACTGTAGAGAGGTTGTTCTCTAGCCTTAAAATTATTAGGTCAGATTTGAGGTCATCTATGAAGGAGGATCTGATGGAGGCAATTCTTTTTCTTAGAACAAATTCATAGACTGCACAAATGTTATTTAGTATGTTTTTGTTGAAAACTGTTTTTTCCACTTATAGTTTACTACATAGTGTTATATATATATATATATGTAATCGATATGACATAGTGTATTACATGTTTACAATTTATTACAATTTTTTGTGTTCTAAAGTTGTATTCCAATAAATATTATGTTCTATCTAAATATCTTGATTATTGTATCATAAAAATGATTTAATGTCTGATGTTCACATTGTACTAGAATACATTTTTCACTTAAATATAAGCAATATATGTGGGAGTCGGAGTCGTGGAGTCGGAGTTGGAGTCGCTGTAAGGGAAATTGAGGAGTCGGAGTCGCAGGTTTGGCTTACCGACTCCACAGCCCTGCTTTGGGGTACATGTTTTTTCTATTAGTCACCTACTGACTAACCTTCAGGGGGTGAATTATGGGTATAGTTTTATATTTGGAATTAACCCTCAACTGGTGAGGTGGGGTTTTTGTCACGCAACTGGTGATGTGGGGTTTCCTATACCCCAGTGTTTAGAAATCTCTTATTTTTACAGAAAATGCAAGGATCACGTTTGTTTTAATCGTTTTCATTTTGGCGATTGATTACACATGAGTAGTGTTGAACTTTCCGATACCGCAAGTATCGGGTATCGGCTGATATTAGCTGTATCGGAATTCCGATACTGACTTCCGATACTTTTTTCATATCGGATACCGGAATCGGAAGTTCCCATAATGCTATCAGCCCGCTCACTTTGATTCAGCCAATGGGAATCCTCAGAAGTGTGGGCACATCCTGTTAGGCATGTAGGCATGTTAACTATTGGCATGGCTGTGATTGGCTGCTGAAATGATGTCATGATGCACTATAAAAGCCACCGCCGCCGCCATTTCTGGTCACTCTGCTGTGAATTCAGTTAGGGACAGGCTGCTGTTGAAGACTGTGAGGGACAGTTAGAAATAGCGATTCTCAAAACAATATTGTGCTTTACCCAGGCTACATAAACCACCACTGTAGCTTTCTTTTGCCTAGCAGCAGTGTTCACAGCTATCTGCAAGGGCTGTGTGAGTGCAGCTCACGCTGTGGAGTGGGTCCTTCAGCCACGTCTGGTTGTAGGCCGCCCAGCGTGCCTCACTGCTGCCTCATACATATTTTTCTTTTTGAGCTGCTTATTTAAAAAATTCTATCTAGTGTGCTTCCATCCGTATCCATATACGTTGGTTGCAAACAATAGTAGTAGACAGCGGAGCCTTTCTGCAGCCTTTCAGTGCTAGTGCCCACTTAGCTGCACTCTTCACGGCTGTCTGAGAGGTCTCTGACTGTGTGTGAGTGCAGCTCACGCTGAGTAGTGTGTCCTGCAGCTACGTCTGGTTGTAGGCCGCTCACTGCCTCACACATATTTTTCTTTAATTGCAGCTCATTTTTTCTTCTCCTATTAGTGTGCATCCATCCATATCCATCTACATTGGTTGGTTGCAAACACTATATAGGAGTAGATAGAGGATCCTTTTTTCTGGCTTGTGCCCTTCAGCTGCAGCCAGATCAGTATTACCCAATTTTTCTGGAGCCTCATCTTTTGCATTGTAGGTTACCTGCCTGCATTGTAATAGCTCCAGAAAGTTGGTGATACTCTGACTTTCAAATCATTGGTCACATCCTTTTAGTTTTTCCCCCCCAAAAAAAAAACAACAAAGTTCACCAAACACTACATTTGAAAGTTGTGTAGGCCACATTAGCTCCCATTAAAGTGTAGTCAACACACACACTTCATAAAATTAGTTTTTCTTATACCTGTAACCAGCTGTTCTGGAACAAACACACTAAGGCCCCCCTTTGTACTTTTCTGCCTATCTTTCTCAGTCTAGCAAGATGAAGACGGCAGAGAGTAAGGCACGTGGTCGTGGAGTTTCATCAGGGAGAGGACTTGGGGATTCTACAGGGATAGGACGTGGGGATTCTGCAGGGAGAGGACGTGGGGATTCTGTGCCTGCTGTTGGCACCAGTGAGTCAGCATCCCCCAGTTTTAGCAGGCAACAGTCCTTTATGCGCAACTTTGTAGGACCTCACCGTACCCCACTGCTGCGGGAGGAACAAATTGAAGCCGTTGTCGGATGGATGGCAGCTAACGCATCGACTTCAATTACTTCCACATCCTCACAGGGCCAGAGCACCGAAGAGCAACCATCTGTCTCTTCACCACCTGCCAAAGTGCCCAGGCAGTCAGAGAGCCCTGGACAGGAGCCATCACAGTCGCTACTTCTGTTCTCGGAATCTGTTGGTTTGGAAAGAGGGGGCCAGCCAAGCAGCATTCCAGAATGTGAAGAAGAGGGAGTATGCAGTGATGCGCAACTTCTTTGTCCCTCTGAATCTGAAGAGGCGGGTGGGCCAGTGCCTATGTTCAGCACACCTCAGTACGCATCAGATGATGACGAGACTCAGTTACCACTTTCTGGTGCATACGGTGCTGGCGAGACAACCCAGGAGAAGCAGATGTTTGAAGAGGGGAGTGTAGATGATGAGGTCCTTGACCCATAATGGCGTGAGGAACAGGAAGGTGGTGGGAGCAGCTCTGAGGAAGAGATTCCCCGAACGGCCAAAACCGGAGGGAGAGGGAGGGGGAAGACTTGGTTGCCTGTAGCCTCCACTTCGGCACCCGTTAGGAGCATTCCACTTTCAAAAGGCAAAACGGGCGCTCCCAAGACTTGCAGTGCGTGGTCCTTTTTTGACACAGTTGCAGATGACATTTGCTTTGTCAAACGCAAGCTGTGTCATCAGAGAGTCAAAAGAGGAAAAAATGTCAGCAACCTCAATACCACTAATATGTAGAAACAAGTGCGGACCAAGCACGAGGTGGAGTTACACAGACACACTGAAGACGTAGGCCAACGTACAGCACCACCTACCACCTCTTCAGCTCGTGTTGGGGCCTCTTCCTCCAGCTCACACACAGCTGGTTCGGCTTCCTCACAGGATCGCCAAGGAAGAACCTCTGGCACTGTTGTCCGGAGACCCTGTGACATTCCACCCACAGCACCACGTTCCAAGTCATCCTCACACTCCCAGGCCACTCGGCAGCCATCGGTAGCACAGGCATGGGAGAAAAGGCGACCATACTCGGCAAACCATCCCCGAGCACAGGCTCTGAATGCTGGCATTGCCAAACTACTGGCCCTTGAAATGCTGTCATTCAGGCTGGTGGAGACTGACACCTTCTGGGACTTCATGGCATTGGCAGTCCCACAATACACCGTGCCCATCCGCTTTTATTTCAGCAGGCGAGCCGTCCCTGCCCTGCAGAAACATGTGGAGGCAAACATAAAACATGCGCTACTAAACGCCGTCAGTAGCAAGGTCCACCTGACCACTGATTCGTGGACCAGTAACCATGGACAGGGACGATACCTTTCCCTCACTGCCCATTGGGTCAATGTTGTGGAGCCGGGTACAGATCTGGAGAGTGGCACTCTACATGTTCTGCCAACTCCACGGATTGCAGGAATCCAGTCTGTACATATTGACTCCTCCTCCTACTCAAGTTCCTCTGAAACAGCGCAGCAGGAGCCTGTTACGACCGATATGAGCACAGCCATGGCCAAACGTCAACAGGCCGTACTCAAATTAATTTCTTTGGGGAATCGAAGCCACACAGTGCAGGAGCTCTGGAATGCCATCAAGCAGGAGAGCGACGTGTGGTTTGTGCCAGCGAATCTCCAGCCGGGCTTGGTAGTGTGTGACAATGGCTGAAATCTGGTGGCAGCTCTTGGCCTAGGCAACCTCACTCACATCCCATGTCTGGCACATGTGCTCAACTTGGTCGTGCAGAGCTTTCTGAGGGACTATCCGGATCTTGATGCACTGCTGCACAAGGTCCACATAGAGTGCGCTCACTTGCGTCGTTCCAGCACGGCAAGATCGTGCCTTGCTGCTCTGCAGCGCCGATTACGCCTTCCGGAACATCGCATCATATGTGACCTACCCACCAGGTGGAATTCAACGTTACATATGTTGGAGCGGTTGTGTGTGCAGCAGGCAGCAGTCATGGAGTACCAGCTGCATCAGGCACAAACAAGTCGCAATGTGCGCCAGTCACACTTCAGCACCACTGAGTGGGCCTCTATGAAGGACATCTGCCTCGTTTTGCGTGCCTTCGTTGATTCCACTTGGATGGCGAGTGCAGATGATGCACTAGTCAGCATGACTGTCCCCCTTATCTGCCTGCTTCAAAAAACACTGCAAGCACTAAGGGATGAGGTTTTGGAAGAGGTGGAGGATGAGGAGTCCCAAATGCCATCTGCTTCTGGACAGTCTGCGCTACGTGCTTCCTCACAAAGGCCTAGGCAGGGGACACTTTGTGAGGAGGATGAGGAGGAGTCGATGGAGGAGGAAGACATCTCTCCACAGGAGGGAGGTACACAAAGCTCTAGTCAGTATGTACAGCGAGGGTGGGGTGATGCAGAGCAGTCAGAGATCACGCCTCAAGCAGGGGACAGCGGTTCTTTGGCAGTTGGGAGTCTGCAGCACATGGTTGACTTCATGCTGCAGTGCCTGAGAAACGCATCGCCCACATTCTCTACACGGCTGATTATTGGGTGTACACCCTCCTAGATCCTCGCTACCGGGACAACTTGCAAACCCTCATACCAACATTGAACCGGGAGCGTAAACTGCGGGAGTACCAAGACACACTGGTGCAGTCCATCATGTTTTCCATTCCACCCGACAGCAGTGGTGCTAGTGCTTTACAAAGCACCTCTGTGCGTCGAGCCAGTGGAGGAAACTCGGCACAAAGAGGGAGCAGAGGCAGCGCCTCAGCACAAGGCAAGACCAGTATGGCCCAAATGTGCCAAAGTTTTGTGTGTCCGCCACAATTGTCTACACCATCACTGATGGCTCCAGTCAGCAGGAGGCAACGTTTCTGTCAGATGGTGACAGACTACATGTCTCGCCCTGTGACTGTACTCCCAGATGGCTCTTCCCCCTTCAAGTTTTGGGTCTCTAAGCTGGATACATGGCCAGAGCTTAGCCAGTATGCATTGGAGGTGCTGGCTTGCCCTGCTGCCAGTGTATTATCGGAACGCGTCTTTAGTGCCGTAGGTGGTGTACTAACAGACCGTCGCACGCGACTTTCTTCCGATAACGTCGACCGGCTTACTTTTCTGAAAATGAACAAGGCCTGGATCTCTCCAGAATTTGCCAGTCCTCTTCCCGACTAAATAATTGGTTGGCAACTGTATCCAGGTCTCCTGTTGTGTTCATGTTTCTACCACCTGAACTATAATCCCTGGGCTTCAACACAGCCAGTTGTCGCTCAGATGTGTCGTCTGCACAGAGAAAAACACTAGCTCCTGTGTTAGTGGGGTTCAGTAACGCCAGCTGCTCCCCTGCTGTGTGGATGGCAAAGTCTCCTGCTCCATCCACATTCAAACTACTACTGATTTTTAACCCTGCTCCACTTAGGCCTCTGGCTCCACTGTCTCTAGTATTTCCCCTGGCCTCCAACCCCGCCAGTGACAGCTCTTAAGTGGCGTCTGCATAATCCACACTTGTTCCAGTGTTACTTGGCCTCAGTCACGTCAGTTGATTCCCTGATGTGTGACCGGCAAGGTCTCCTGCTCTGTCCACATTCCCATTACTAGTAGTGTGAATGAGGACAGAGCAGGAGTCCTTGCCGGACACACATCAGGGGATCAACTGACGGGAATGAGCCCAAGTAACACAGGAACAAGTGTGGATTGTGCTGACGCCACTTCAGAGCTGTCACTGGCGGGGTTAGAGGCCAGGGGAAATACTAGAGACAGTGAAGCTGGAGGCCATAGTGGAGCACGGTTACAATCAGTAGTAGTCTACTACCTCTATAAAACGTGCTGCAATTGGCCTTAGCCTGGGCTCCAACAACGTCAGTTGGTGTTGAGAAGTGCCGTCTTCGCAGAGAAAAACACTCGCTACTGTGTCTGTGGGGTTCAGTAATGCCAGCTGTTCCCCTGCTGTGTAGACGGCAAAGTCTCCTGCTGCCTCCACATGCCAACACCATCAGGCCTCAGCCTGCTCCATGCCTCATCCTGGGCTCCAACAACGCCAGTTGGTGTTCAGAAGTGCCGCCTTCGCAGAGAAACACACACTAGCTCCTGTGTTAGTCGGGTTCAGTAATGCCAGCTGTTCCCCTGCTGTGTAGACGGCAATGTCTCCTGCTCCATCCACATGCAAACTACTACAGATCTGTAACTGTGCTCAACTTAGGCCTCTGGCTCCACTGTCACTAGTATTTCCCCTGGCCAACAACCCCGCCAGTTACAGCTCTGAAGTGGCATCTGCACAATCCACACTTGTTCCTGAGTTACTGTGGCTCAGTCCCGTCAGTTGATCCCCTGATGTGTGTCCGGCAAGGTCTCCTGCTCTGTCCACATTCCCATTACTAGTAGTGTGAATGAGGACTGAGCAGGAGAGCTTGCCAGACACACATCAGGGGATCAACAGACGGGACTGAGCCACAGTTACACAGGAACAAGTGTGGATTGTGCAGACGCCACTTCAGAGCTGTAACTGGCGGGGTTGTTGGCCAGGGGAAATACTAGAGACAGTGGAGCCGGAGGCCATAGTGGAGCACGGTGACAATCAGTAGTAGTCTACAACCTCTATAAAACCAGCTGCAAGTTGTCCTCCGCCTGCTGCATGCTTCATCCTGGGCTACAACACAGCCAGTTGTAGCCTGGAAGTGCCGTCCGCACAGATATAAACACTCGCTCCTGTGTTAGTGGGGTTCAGTAACGCCAGCTGTTCCCCTGCTGTGTGGATGGCAAAGTCTCCTGCTGCCTCCAAACTCACACAACGCTTTTTCTCCTCGCTCCAAGTAGGCCTCAGCCTGCTCGGAGCATTGATCCTGGGCTACAACACAGCCAGTTGTAGCCTGGAAGTGCCGTCCGCACAGATTGAAACACTCGCTCCTGTGTTAGTGGGGTTCAGTAACGCCAGCTGTTCCCCTGCTGTGTGGATGGCAAAGTCTCCTGCTGCCTCCAAACTCACACTACAACGCTTTTTCTCCTCGCTCCAAGTAGGCCTCAGCCTGCTCGGAGCATTGATCCTGGGCTACAACACAGCCAGTTGTAGCCTGGAAGTGCCGTGCGCACAGATTTAAACACTCGCTCCTGTGTTAGTGGGGTTCAGTAACGCCAGCTGTTCCCCTGCTGTGATGATGGCAAAGTCTCCTGCTGCCTCCAAACTCACACTACAACGCTTTTTCTCCTCGCTCCAAGTAGGCCTCAGCCTGCTCTGAGCATTGATCCTGGGCTACAACACAGCCAGTTGTAGCCTGGAAGTGCCGTCCGCACAGATTGAAACACTCGCTCCTGTGTTAGTGGGGTTCAGTAACGCCAGCTGTTCCCCTGCTGTGTGGATGGCAAAGTCTCCTGCTGCCTCCAAACTCACACTACAACGCTTTTTCTCCTCGCTCCAAGTAGGTCTCAGCCTCCTCGGAGCATTGATCCTGGGCTACAACACAGCCAGTGGTAGCCTGGAAGTACCTTCCGCACAGATTGAAACACTCGCTCCTGTGTTAGTGGGGTTCAGTAACGCCAGCTGTTCCCCTGCTGTGTGGATGGCAAAGTCTCCTGCTGCCTCCAAACTCACACTACAACGCTTTTTCTCCTCGCTCCAAGTAGGCCTCAGCCTGCTCGGAGCATTGATCCTGGGCTACAACACAGCCAGTTGTAGCCTGGAAGTGTCGTCCGCACAGATTGAAACACTCGTTCCTGTCTGTGGGTTTCAGTAACGCCAGCTGTTCCCCTGCTGTGTGGACGGCAAAGTCTCCTGCTCCATCCACATTCAAACTAACTACTGATTTTTTTAACCCTGCTCCACTTAGGCCTCTGGCTCCACTGTCTCTAGTATTTCCCCTGGCCTCCAACCCCGCCAGTGACAGCTCTGAAGTGGCGTCTGCACAATCCACACTTGTTCCTGTGTTACTTGGCCTCAGTCACGTCAGTTGATCCCCTGATGTGTGTCCTGCTCTGTCCACATTCCCATTACTAGTAGTGTGAATGAGGATAGAGCAGGAGACCTTGCCGAACACACATCAGGGGATCAACTGACGGGACTGAGGCCAAGTAACACAGGAACAAGTGTGGATTGTGCTGATGCCACTTCAGAGCTGTCACTGGCGGGGTTGGAGGCCAGGGGAAATACTAGAGACAGTGGAGCCAGAGGCCTAAGTGGAGCATGGTTACAATCAGTAGTAGTCTACAACCTCTATAAAACGTGCTGCAAGTTGGCCTCAGCCAACTCCATGCCTCATCCTGGGCTCCAACAACGCCAGTTGGTGTTCAGAAGTGCCGTCTTCACAGAGAAACACACATTAGCTCCTGTGTTAGTGGGGTTCAGTAATGCCAGCTGTTACCCTGCTGTGTAGATGGCAAAGTCTCCTGCTGCCTCCACATGCCAACCCTAGCAGGCCTCAGCCTGCTCCATGCCTCATCCTGGTCTCCAACAATGCCAGTTGGTGTTCAGAAGTGCCGTCTTCACAGAGAAACACACACTAGCTCCTGTGTTAGTGGAGTTCAGTAATGCCAGCTGTTCCCCTGCTGTGCGGATGGCAAAGTCTCCTGCTGCCTCCAACATCACACTACATGTTATTTTCCACTTGTTCCAAGTAGGTCTCAGCCTGCTCGGAGCATTGATCCTGGGCTTCAACACAGTTGTCGCTTGGAAGTGCCGTCCGCACAGATAGAAACACTCGCTCCTGTGTCTGTGGGGTTCAGTAACGCCAGCTGTTCCCCTGCTGTGCGGATGGCAAAGTCTACTGCTGCCTCCAACACCACACTACTACTGACTTTTAACCGTGGTCCACTTTGGCCTATGGCTGTACTGTCTCTAGTATTTCCCCTGGCCTCCAACCCCGCCAGTCGCTGCTCTGATGTGCCATCTGCACAATCCACACTTGTTCCTGTGTTATTGGGACTCAGTCACGTCAGTTGATCCCCTGATGTGTGTCCGGCAATGTCTCCTGCTCTGTCCCCATTCCCATTAATAGTTGTGGGAATGTGGACAGAGCAGGACACCTTGCCGGACACACATCAGGGGATCAACTGACGTGACTGAGCCCCAGTAACTCAGGAACAAGTGTGGATTATGCAGACAACACTGCAGAGCAGCAACTGGCGTGGTTGGAGGCCAGGGGAAATACTAGAGACAGTAGAGCCAGAGGCCAAAGTGGAGCACGGTTACAATCAGTAGTTGTGTACAACCAACATAAAACTCCAAGTTGGCCTCAGCCTGCTGCATGATTGACTGCTGGGCTTCAACATCGCATGTTGCTGCTCAGAAGTGTGTTTGCCACGGGTACTCCCTCCTGCCCAGCCGGGTTCCAGCACCGTCAGCTGTTTCTCGGCAGAGCGTTTCCCTAGGTGCCTCCTTCTTGGTATCCGAGTACCAGCAACGTCTGCTGGTCCTTGGTAGTGCTTTTTAGCACAGGTAACGCCTGCTTAGAAACCGTGTTCCAGCACCGTCAGCTGGTCCACGGTTGTGCCATTGGCTCTTGTTCCTTTTGCTGCCCCTCCGGGTTCCAGCACCGTCAGCTGGTTCTCGGCAGTATCTTTGGCATGGGTACTCCCTCCTGCCCAGCCTGGTTACAGCACGCCTGCTGTTTCTGGGTAGTGTCAACGTCACTTTGCCACTGATACGTTGTCCTGTCGTGTTGCGGTCGGGTTAGCCGAGTCTATGGTGCCTGCAGTTTCAGTGCTTCCTATATGGGCTGCGGGTTCTGGTAAAAAAAGGCTGGTTTCATAGTGCCAATAGGACAAGCACCCCCTGTAGGACTGTGGTTTTCGGTAACTGCGGCCGGATCGCGGCATTGCAACTTTGTTTTTCATGGGTATCTTCTGCTACCCATCCGGGTTCCAGCAAGATCAGCTGGTTCTCGGCAGTGCCTTTGGCTGAGGTGCCTCCTTGTCGGTATCCGAGTCCAAGCAACGTCTGCTGGTCCTTGGTAGTGCTTTTTAGCACAGGTACCTCCTGCTTAGTAACCATGTTCCAGCACCGTCAGCTGTTCCACGGTTGTCCCATTGGCTCTTGTTCCTTCTGCTGCCACTCTGGGTTCCAGCACCGTCAGCTGGTTCTCGGTCGCTCCATTGAGTATTGTAGCTTCTGCTACCCATCCGGGTTCCAGCACCGTCACCTGGTTCTCGGCAGTGCCTTTGGCCTAGGTGCCTCCTTGTCGGTATCCGAGTTCCACCAACGTCTGCTGGTCCTTGGTAGTGCTTTGGAGAACAGGTACCTCCTGCTTAGTAACCGTGTTCCAGCACCGTCAGCTGGTCCACGGTTGTGCCATTGGCTCTTGTTCATTCTGCTGCCCCTCCGGGTTCCAGCACCATCAGCTGGTTCTCGGCAGTGTCTTTGGCAAGGGTACTGCCTCCTGCCCAGCCTGGTTACAGCACGCCTGCTGTTTCCGGGTAGTGTCAACGTCACTTTGCCACTGATACGTTGTCCTGTCGTGTTGCGGTCGGGTTAGCCGAGTCTATGGTGCCTGCAGTTTCAGTGCTTCCTATGTGGACTGCGGGTTCTGGTAACAAAGGCTGGTTCCATAGTGCCAATAGGAAAAGCACCCCCTGCAGGACTGTGGGTTTCGGTAACTGCGGCCTGCTCGCGGACGCGACACTTTGTTAATCATGGGTACCTTCTGCTACCCATCCGGGTTCCAGCAACGTCAGTTGGTTCCCGGCAGAGCCTTTGGCCTAGGTGCCTCCTTGTCGGTATCCGAGTTCCACCAACGTCTGCTGGTCCTTGGTAGTGCTTTGGAGCACAGGTACCTCCTGTTTAGTAACAGTGTTCCAGCACCGTCAGCTGTTCCACGGTTGTCCCATTGGCTCTTGTTCCTTCTGCTGCCCCTCCGGGTTCCAGCACCGTCAGCTGGTCCTCGCTAGTTTCATTTGCTCTTGCAGCTTCTGCTACCCATCCGGGTTCCTGCACCATCAGCTGGTTCTCGGCAGTGCCTTTGGCCTAGGTGCCTCCTTGTCGGTATCCGAGTTCCACCAACGTCTGCTGGTCCTTGGTAGTGCTTTGGAGCACAGGTACCTCCTGCTTAGTAACCGTGTTCCAGCACCGTCAGCTGGTCCACGGTTGTGCCATTGGCTCTTGTTCATTCTGCTGCCACTCCGGGTTCCAGTACCATCAGCTGGTTCTCGCCAGTTCCTCAGCCTTCTTGTAACTTCTGCTACTTTTCAAAGTTCAAGCTTGTGGAAATGGTTTTTGATTCTCACTCTGGATCTCCCTGACAATGACCCTGAAGACGACGACCCTGAAGACCACACAGAAGAATACCTAAAAGATGACCCTGAAGATGACCAAGAGGACAAAGAACAGGAAGACAACCACCAAGATGCAGAACAACAAGAGACAGAAGACCAAGAAGCATAAAAACCAAAAGCAGAAGAACATTAAGCATAAGACTAAAAATCTGAGAAAATGAGATTGTCAAATTTATAAGCAGAAGAAGACTAAGCAGTGTATGGTGGTGAGTCCGTTCCTCCTCGTGGTGCCCCTGGAAAAGGCCTGCTGCTGCAGGCCAAACTGAACGCGGACAAATCCTGTTGTAAATCTTTTGTGACAGGCTGAACGGAAGGTGTAATCTTCAAACTTTTATAGATAACTACAGGAATGCCTGACACAAATAAGAATATGATGAAGAAGAATAGGAAGAAGATGAAGAAGTAGAATATGAAGAAGAATAAAAGAAGAAGATGAAGTAGAATATGAAGAATAGAAGAAGAAGATACTGCTGCTGCTGAAGATGATGAAGGAGAAAGTGTGGGAGAAGTAAAAAAGAAGGTGAAGAGCATGGAAGTAGTGAAACATACATATCTGACAAAAAATTAAAGACTTTAACATAGTCAATATCTTTTTAACTACGAACGTCTTTAAAAAAAAAAAAAATTCCTGCTATTCCATTTGATTGGGCTAAACCTCTATGGCTTTAATGTCTCCTACACCTCCCACAATACATTCTACATTATTATGTTGTTTTTCTTCATGTAGAATTAACCAACAGGGAAAGAAAGGGTTTATTTTATTCCGATATTTCTGTTCCATTGACTTGAATGGGACTTCCGGGATCGGAATCGGCGATACCCGATACTTTTTTTAGATCGGCCGATCCATTCCGATACGATATTTTTCAGTATCGGGTGGTATCGCTCAACACTACACATGAGTATAACAAATTTTCGACACCAAGTATCACGAACAATCAGAAACTCAGTTATAAATTTGTGTAAAAATAAAGTTTTCAAACTTTGAAAATGTGTAAAAAGAATTGCATGAGTGGTGATGTGGGGTTCAGCAAGGCCAAGACAACACTTAACGACAGCTAGCTCTGTTGTGTGGCCAAAAGAGAGAGGCCTTGACGACATCCTGTTGACAAGGAAATGGATGGTAGCTAGTGAGACATATCCTCATACCCGCATTTTTCAATGAATGTCAGCCGAACAAAAATTCCCTGGGGTGTGTCAAACCCCACCTCACCAGTTGAGGGTTAATACAGTTTAGTTTTATCCTTTTGGCAGCAAACATGAGGAATGACAAAAGACAATCCATTTAAGAAGATTCAAGTTTGGTTAAAACTGATCCAACATTCAAGACTCTATAGAAACAGGGTCTGTTCCTTTTGATTGGCGGCAAGCAAATGTGGTACCAATATTCAAAAAGGGGTCTAAAAGGGAACCTGGAAACTATAGGCCGGTAAGCTTAGCATCTGTTGTGGGTAAAATTTTTGAAGGTTTTCTAAGGGATACCATTATGGAATATCTCAATGTTAATAAATGTTTAACTCCATATCAACATGGATTTATGAAGGATCGCTCCTGTCAAACTAACCTGATCAGCTTCTATGAGGATGTAAGCTCTGAAATGGACCCAGGAGAATCATTGGATGTCATTTATCTCGACTTCTCTAAAGCATTTGACACTGTCCCACATAAAAGATTGGTAAGTAAGATGAGAAAGCTTGGGCTAGGGGAGAATGTGTGTAGATGGGTAGGTAGCTGGCTTAGTGATAGAAAACAGAGTAGTTATTAATGGGGCATACTCAGACTGGGCAAGGGTTACTAGTGGGGGACCACAGGGTTCTGTATTGGGCCCCCTACTATTAAATATATTTATTAATGATCTAGTGGATGGCTTACACAGTAATATATCAGTATTTGCAGATGATACAAAACTATGTAAGGTAGTTGCAACTACAGACAGATTTGAGTAAATTGGAGAATTGGGCTGAAAAATGGCAAATGAGGTTTAACACAGATAAGTGTAAGGTTATGCACATGGGAAGGAGAAACAGATGCTACAATTACTTACTAAATGGGAAACTGCTGGGGATATCAGACATGGAAAAAGACTTAGGCATCTTAGTCAATAAGAAGCTAAATTGGAGTGTCCAGTGTCAGGCAGCTGCCACCAAAGCAAATAGGGTCATGGGATGCATTAGAAGAGGTCTGGGGACACAAGATAAAAACATAATTCTCCCTCTGTACAAATCACTCGTCAGACCACACTTGGAGTATTGTGTGCAATTTTGGACGCCGATGCTCAAGAAAGACAATACTGAACTTGAAAGGGTTCAAAGGCGGGCTACTAAAATGAAAAAAGGAGTTGGTTCACTACAATACCCAGAAAGGTTATCAAAATTAGGTCTATTTACTCTAGAAAAGAGAAGACTTAGGGGAGACTCAATATATATGTACAAGTATATCAGAGGGCAATACAGAGATCTCTCCAATGAACTGTTTGTACCAAGGACTGTGACAAGAACAAGGGGGCATTCTCTTCGTTTGGAGGAAAGACAATTTCTGCACCAGCATAGAAGAGGGTTCTTCACGGTAAGAGCAGTGAGGCTCTGGAATTCTCTTCCTGAGGAAGTAGTGATGGCCAACTCACTGAATGAATTTAAGAAAGGAATGGACGCTTTTCTTGTGAATAACAGTATAGAAGGTTACGAATAAGAGAATATTATAGGTAGATAGTTGACCCAGCTTAGGGGAAGGAATTTTTTTCCCTATGGAGAAAATTGGCTTCTACTCTGTGGGTTTTTTGCCTTCCCCAGGATCAACAATGCAGAACAGCTGCACTAAAAATAGGCTGAACTAGATGGACATAAGGTCTTCCTTCAGCCTTCAAAACTATGTTACTATGTTATTATGAACATAAAAAAGGCTTCTCCCCTATGTGACGTCTCTGATGTTTATTAACAGTTGATTTCCAAGTAAAATATTTCCCACATTAAAAAAATGAAAATGGCTTCTCCTCTGTGTGAGGTCTCTGATGTCTAACAAGAATCACTTTCCGGTTAAAACATTTCCCACATTCTGAACAGGAAAAAAGGCTTCTGCCCTGTGTGCGTTCTTTGATGGCGTTCAAGAGCCATTTAAAACATTTCCTACATTCTGAACATGAATATGGCTTCACTGCTGTGTGAATTCTCTCATGTGTAACAAGACTTGAATTCTGAGTAAAACGTTTCACACATTCTGAACATCAAAAAGGCTTCTCTCCTGTGTGAGTTCTTTGGTGCTTAACAAGATTGACTTTCAGGCTAAAATATTTCCCACATTCTGAACATGAAAAAGGCTTCTCCCCTGTGTGAGTTCTTTGGTGCTTAACAAGATCCCCTTTCTGGTTAAAACATTTCCCACATTCTGAACAGGAAAAAGGCTTCTCCCCTGTGTGAGTTCTATGGTGATTAACAAATTGTGATTTACGTGCAAAACATTTCCCACATTCTGAACAGGAAAAAGGCTTCTCCCCTGTGTGAGTTCTATGATGAGTAACAAAATGTGATTTACGTGCAAAACATTTCCCACATTCTGAACAGGAAAAAGGCTTCTCCCCTGTGTGAGTTCTCTGGTGCTTAATGCAATTTGATTTATTGCTAAAACATTTCCCACATTCTGAACAAGAAAAAGGCTTCTCCCCTGTGTGAGTTCTATGGTGAGTAACAAGCAGTGATTTGTGTGCAAAACATTTCCCACATTCTGAACAGGAAAAACGCTTCTTTCCTTTAGGAGCAGTTTGTTTTTTAATGCCTCTTTTGTGACTTTGATTTTCCTTAGTAGTCAGTAATGAATCAGAAGGTGGGACCTGTTTCATAGGATCAGATGACAGATCTTTGCTGTGAATGGATGATGAGATATCTGGACTAATGGCATTCACTTCAGTTGTATCCTGTGAGATCTCAAGATCATCAGATTTACAAATTGAAGATGTCAGCTGTCCCTCCAATCTCCTGGTACAGTTATCTGCTAAGATAAAAAACAATTTTCTTTAATAAAATATCATTGAGTTTTATATTTTTGAACATTTCTACTTAAAGAAGTTGCCCACTACTGTAACTTTGTTTTTCATATATCTTGCTATTATGTGCCACTAAAAACCCACTGTGTTTATTTTAGCAATATTATCTATTATCATCCTCTCGCAGCACATTTTCAGTGCTGGCTCTCATGGGGTAAATCGACAACTTTCTTTCTCCCGACTTACTGTGCTCTAATACTACAAGTTCCATGATGCATTGCACTGGCCTCTAAGCCAGCACCTAGCACACCCACTCCAAAACACACCCAAACCCCTCCCTCCTCTATCTTCAATCTGAAGCATCTTATTGTAAGGGTCTGTGAACACGTGGATTCTACTGCGGATCCGCAGCAGATTTGGCCCTGCAGATCCGCAGCCGATTCTCCTGCGTTGTACAGTACCATTATAGTCAATGTAAAACAAAAAACGTTGTGCACATTCTGCAGAAAAACTCACTCGAGAAGTTCATTGTGGATCTCTGAATGATCCATTGTTGTCCTAAATGACTAATGGTGATAAATTTAATCATATAATTTGTAATGTAAAATGTCTATGTTTCTGGAACATTCTAGAAAATCCCTTTGTCACACAGCTGCAGCCCCCCTCCTTTTTGGTTTCTCACTTCTTAGCAGCTGGCTGTGTGTGTGCTCTCCGCTTGCATCTTAAACATGATACTGTCCATTTCCTCTCAAAGTCCCTCCATCCCCCCTCCCTGCAGCAGCTAAGTGGAAAAGATGTTCCTTTGTTTAAAACCAGGGGCTTGAATGCAGCTATGGGAAGTATTAAAACAATTCATATTGCGGAAACCATACGCAGCAGATATAAAACCCACATTTCTGCGAAGGGCACAAGGCCAGCTTACTAATTCCTAATTTTGACAGTTATAACCTCTCCAGAACCTGAGATATGGATTGCTCCCAAACGGAGTGTCTTAAGTATGGCATGCTTGGTGTCTTCGGATTCTATTTGGTAAATCACAAACAGTGATGCCCTATGTGTGTTGGTACGGGTTTTTCTCGTTTATAGTTATTCTAAGTTTTGCAGCCAAATCATAACTTGGAGAGAGGGAGGTTGGACCTCTCCAGACCGCCCATTTCATGAGGTCACAGACCCTAGTCTATAGGTATTCCCTAGCAAATTCCAGTCAGTTGGAGCTACAGAGTCCGTGCTGACAAGAACCCCCAGATGAGTGGAGACGTGTGGCTCCTCCTTCTCCCCCCACATGGTCTGCCTGATATCGACTGAACACATGTGAGTGTTACTTTCTGCCATTTAATCCCTTTGTTTTATATTTGTATTGTACATATTTAATGTCTCAACTTTATAGCAACTTTTATCTGTATAATTACTGCCCTTTCGGGAATAAATGATAAAATTCTATTAGTTTGCCTCCATGCTCTAAGAAACGAACTATGCGCCTTTTTTAGATATTCGCTACTAATTTGGGGTTTGCCGCGGACCCTCTTAATTAACTCTTTGATTAAGTAAAGCGTGGCTGGTGGCAGTGTGGTGTGCACGGCTGGCTAGGCTAGCTGGCAGTACAGACGGGTCTTACATGCTGAATGAGGGGCTGCAGCCACAGCATTGATAATTCCCTTACTGCAGTAGTCCAGTGGCCCGTGCACAAGCAGCCCGTCCAGCGACTAATTATCCTAGGTGCAGTTCCCTGACTGACCTGAGGGTAAGGAGGACGCTGGAGAGCTGCGAGTTCCGAAGTGTAACTGAGAAAGTGGGATATACATAAATCCCCACAGTTCTTGGAAGGTTGTTAGCAGTGGTGGGGCATCCAAAATACCCCCCTGCGGTAAATTGTTAGAGCAAGATTAGCTTGCTGCATTTTTGTCACGTGGTGCCGGTGGTGGGATAACTAAGATAAGCCCCCACTGTGCCTGTGATAGCCATGTGTCGGCAGTGTGTCACGTCCCTCCGTCCGCTGACCTGCTGGTGCCAGTGGTGGGATCGTGACGTTTTGGTGGCACCGGCCGCGCCGTTCGTCACAATTTGGTGGCAACGGCGTGCCTCCTGCTTGCTGTTCATCACATATTGGTGGCAGCGGTGGGCTGTTCATCACATAATTTTTAAGAATTCAGCTGGAAACAGCCATGTATAAGGACATTGTTCTGGCATAAAAGGCATGGAATCGCATCATAAGAAAAAAACAGACTTGAAGGAATGGGGAGGGAACAGAATGAAAGCTGTTACCAGGCGCCAATCAATAGGATTATATGTAAATAAAATTGTACAAAGTGCTGAGTGCCAGAGTCGGTGAATAAAAGTTATTAATGTGCACATACATTATGGTAAGGACTTGTGGAAATATTTGCAATTAATATGTAGATGAACGAATACCGACACTGTGTGAAAGGGTGTCAGGACAAAGGGAGAAATAATGAGGAGAAAAAAATAAAATGTGAAAAAAATGAATGAAAAAAATAAGGATAATGTAAAAAGTGAAAATGCAAGTACAAGTGAGTCTAAGAAGATGAGATACAGTAGGTCTGTCAAATACTGAGCTCAATTCCCTCAATATCCATGGGTGAATGCCATCTGGGCCAGAGGATTTGCCACTGTTCAGTTTGCTCAGACGCTGGCGACCATCTCTTGTGTTACACTAGCTACAGTAGGGTTCAGTATAACAGCAGTCCAGTATGACTAACCCGATTAATCCCTGTTTTTGGTATAAATTAAATTACGTGTCACACAATTTACCAGTTGGTGCAGTAATAATAATAATAAATTTTATTTCTATAGCGCCGACATTCCGCAGCACTTTACATTTCAGAGGGGATTTGTACAGACAATAGACATTACAGCATAACAATAATCACATAGATTATAACAAATACCAAGAGGAGTGAGGGCCCTGCTCGCAAGCTTACAGTCTATGAGGAAAAAGGGAAACACGAAAGGTGGGTGGCAACAGTTGCCCTGATTGTATGGACCAGCCATAATGTTAAGTGGGTAACAGTACGGATGCAGAGGGATAATGTATGCATAAAGCATGTGGGAACATGATGCGGGAAACCTGGTTATGGTAAAACTTTTGGCTGTGCCACACAGGGATAGATTAGGTTAATGTGTTGAGGCGGTAGGCCAGTCTGAATAAATGCGTTTTCACGGCACACTTAAAATTGTTATTCTAAGAAAACCACCAGACTCCGAATTCATGATCTGCGGGTTTTTGAGTCTGTGTATTAGAATGATGATCACAATAATAGCTGTGTGGAGATCAATCAGTGAGGGCAATCATTCTGTGAAGAGGCAGGTGGGAATCCGGTGGCCCTTATCTAAGGGTGAGGCCAGGACATGTTGTACATGCATTTCTCCTTGAAAGCCTGAGAAATATGGGTCGTTCGAGACATTGTTCAAAAGAACAGAGTACTTTGATTAAAAAGTTGATTGGAGATGGTAAAACTTATAAAGAAGTGCAGACAATGATCGGCTGTTCAGCTAAAATGATCTCCAATGCTTTACCATGGAAAGCCAAACCAGAGAGACATGGAAGAAAACGGAAGACGACCATTCAAATGGAAGGAAGAATAGCCAGAATGGCAAAGGTTCAGCCAATGATCGGCTCCAGGATGATCACAGTCTCATGTTACCTGTGAGGACTGTGACAGAAGTGCAATGCATGCCGTAAAGAAGAGGAGGTCAGGTTGCGCTGTACGTCACAGACACGAAGTGAGGCAGCCACGACGAGCGATGCATCCTCAGCCACAACTGTACCCCTGACCAGCAGCCGCGGGTCAGCAGTTCACAGAGGTGGCAGGGGCTACCTGGCCTGGATTACGGTGTTTAGCTATTTGCAGAGGTGGTGCAGAGTTTAAAATCTAATTTTTTGTTGCTAATACTGTGCTCCTACACTATCTGAGCAACATGACTGCGAAAAAGGGAAACCGTGATGGAAGGGGAATTAGACTTGGTGTTCACGGTGTACGTCGGGTAGCTGGTAATGTTTGTGAAAGCACTAGTGAAGCAACATCACATCCTATTCAAAGACAACTGATAACATGTTACTGGACAGGCTACACCACTACCTTTCTTTGGCAGACGTCCAGCAGTATGCCTTAACGATGATACCCAGAAAGAGCATGTACTCGAGTGGATGGCAAGTGTAGATTCAATTGGCCTCTCCTCCTCTTCCTCCTAAATCACACCCAGTACAGTGCACAGATGTGGCACCAAATTTCCCCTTGCTTCCCCCCGCATCCCAACTATCCAACTGTTCAACTGCCTGTACGGAACCACAGATGGGTGAGTATGAAGAGCTGTTCACACATTCTATGCAGTTTTCATCAGAAGTGTACTCAAAAGCTTCGCAGAGTCAAGAGGAAGGAAATCTGCACCGATGCCCAAAATTTTTTTAGCTGGATCCGGGGCAGGGCAAAATAGGGTCCGAACAGCATCCTGACCCTCATCAGCAGATGTTAACCCCAGGGGGGCATGGTCCTGATGAGACTCATATCTGAGGTTCATGTGGACTGTACTGTGCTGTCAGGGCAAGAAGAGGAGGAGGGTGACTCCACTGGCGAGGAATGTGATAACACAGAGGATGATGATGATGATGATAAGGTGTTAGATCCCAGTTGGTGTGAACAAAGAGATACACAGGTGAGTAGGTCATCTGAGGAGGAAAAAGAGGTTAGGTTGCGCTGTATGTCACAGACACATAGTGACACGGGTGAGTAGGTCATCTGAGGAGGAAGAAGAGGTGGTTAGGTTGCGCTGTATGTTGCAGACACGTAGTGAGGCAGCCACGACGAGCGATGCATCCTCAGCCACAACTGTGCCTCTGACCAGCAGCGTCTGCGGGTCTGCAGTTCACAGAGGTGGCAAGGGCACTGCAAATTATGAGCCAACTCACGTAATCTGCCAACTTTGCAAAAAACATTGAGCCGAGGTAAAAAGTGCAATAATTTGG
Source organism: Dendrobates tinctorius (assembly GCF_039654945.1). NCBI lineage: Eukaryota > Metazoa > Chordata > Amphibia > Anura > Dendrobatidae > Dendrobates > Dendrobates tinctorius. The sequence continues at coordinate 4,575,235 of NW_027361989.1, read as the reverse complement.
CTACTACATGTATGAACTTTCACATGCGCAATCAACATAAGGGCTCTAAACGTGAACCAGGAAATTATAGGCCAGTAAGTCTAACCTCCACTGTTGGTAAAATATTTGAGGGGTTTCTGAGGGATGTTATTCTGGATTATCTCAATGAGAATAACTGTTTAACTCCACATCAGCATGGGTTTATGAGGAATCGCTCCTGTCAAACCAATCTAATCAGTTTTTATGAAGTAAGCTATAGGCTGGACGTGGTATATCTTGATTTTCCAAAGCGTTTGATACCGTGCCACACAAGAGGTTGGTACACAAAATGAGAATGCTGGGTCTGGGGGAGAATGTGTGTAAATGTGTAACTGGCTTAGTGATAGAAAGCAGAGGGTGGTTATAAATGGTATATTCTCTAACTGGGTCGCTGTGACCAGTGGGGTACCGCAGGGGTCGGTGTTGGGACCTATTCTAATCAACATATTTATTAACAATCTGGTAGAAGGTATACACAGTAAAATATCGATATTTGCAGATGATACAAAACTATGTAAAGCAGTCAATACAAGAGAAGATAGTATTCTGCTACAGATGGATCTGGATAGGTTGGAAATTTGGGCCGAAAGGTGGCAGATGCGGTTTAACAATGATAAATGTAAGGTTGCTGTGCATTACCATTGTGTGAACAGCGCCACATACAAGTCTTCATTGTGCATTAATATACCAAGCATCCGTCCCTCCATACATTGGTAGTTTGTGAGCGGTTGTCTCATCGGTATTCTTGCACCTGTGTTGCCCCCATCCTAACTATATGGGCTCACTCACCCTGATAGTGCATTTGTTTGGAGGTCTGGGCAGGTCAGCATCTCTGCCTTTTTGCTGTGGTTTTGAACATTTGACATTTGCCTGAATTTTTATATCTACACGATTTACACAAATTATATTTTCTTGTCTTAACTCTATACTATTTAACATTATAAGTTGTGTATTTCTGTAATTATCTGTATGTATACATGATTAATTACCTCTTCTGTCTCTGTAAAAACAATCCCCTTTAACCCCTTTCTGACATCGGGTGTAAATGTACGCTGATGTCGGTCTACTTCCTTTGATGTGGGCCCTGCCGCTTTTCTCGCTCATGATGGGCCATAAGTGGTCAGCGCTCATAGCAAGTGAGCAACTCTGCTACATACAGGTGATCTGATCATTGCATGTATGTAGCAGCGCTGATCGGGTTATAGCAGCTTCTAGCCTCCAATTGAGACTATAGAAGCATGCCTGTGGAGACATGGGGTGGTCAGCGGGCGCCCCAGTCCTCTGGCCGAAACCACATGGATCAGGGATCATCCCACTGAACGCTACTCAGACAACACACGGTGAGGGTAAAACAGTGTGGCAATGCTTTATTGAACCACAAAACAGGCAGATAACACATAGAACAGTCCCAGCAAAATACCCAACAGAGTGCACATTACAGAGTCTTATCCTTCCGCTGATTCGCTCCCAGGATCGCTACCCCACCTGTGGCACGCACAGAGAGGAGGTAATGACAAGCGTAGGAAGATGACAGTCCATACAAGGTAAAAGGCCAGTTGATCCGAGGATGACAACCTGGCTTCTCCAAACTTATCTATGGTTTAGCGATGATCAATGGAGCAGATCTGTATTCTTCCAACCAAGGCTGAAAATCCCTAGGTTGTTTCCTATAGAATGATAAATCCGTGTCCCTCGTAATGGAGCCATGATGTAAAATGGCTGCTGTCCTGTCTCTGGTCCTTTTGAGATGTATAGATGTCTTGGCAGAATCTCTCTGGCTGTTTCTCTCTCAGTCTCTTTATACAGAGGCATGTAACCTATTTTTAGACTTAACAAGTGTCCCTCATTCAGTATTTACATAAAGGGTAAGAATGGAGATGAGATTATTATAGCATTACTTGATTATTTAAACTATTTGCATAGTTTTTCCCTCTGCTTTAGAAGTCAACAAACTAGCTCCATAACACAATGCATAATTAGCATATCAGCAAAGATCACTAGTGATCAAGGATAAGCGCACAATAAAAGTCAATATTACCGGCTTACACAAAGAAAGTCTGCTTTCTTGACCAACCAGAAATCAACTCAACACTTAATTTTGAAATTATTCACACAATTGGATACTCCAAAAAATTATTTTTGACTCCAAAATATGGTATAAGAATTGTTTTATTATTTATTAAACAACATATTAAAAATATATATTAATACATTAATGAAAAAGGGAAGGTACATCTAAAATGAGGAACTAACAGAAGCAATAGGTTTATCCACAAAAACCACCATAATTCAATATTAATGATATTAACATATGCTCCTAGACCAATATGGTGCAATGCAAGCAATCATATAGATTTGTAACAGCCTAAGGCTAAAGCGGCTATAATTACTATGGACTTCAGTGCAATACTCAGAAAGCTACCAGTTAAGCCCTCTTGACCGCCACTTAGTGCACTAAAAAGAGGATTAGACGCTGATCTTATAAACACATGTATAAGGCTGCCAAACCGACATGCCACAATTAGTACTAATGTAACAGCATACTATCCTCCCCAATCGAGCACCAGCCTTAAGCACAGTGTCCTAAAATAAGCATACCTAATGGTGTGTGGAATCCCCCGGGCATTCCTCTGCCCCGACGCGTGTTTCGCTACCGCTTCTTCGGGAGGCGCGGTCATGATGGGGGTGTGCTAGTTTAAATAGTCAAGATCTCTATCATGATTGGAGGAATGATGTGGGCTACAGCGCATGTCCAAATTCTTCGATATCACCCAGGGCTAAACGCCCAATCATCATTTCAGATCATTACGGCGCATGCGTCAGTTTACCGTCCCTGCTCTCAAACAGGGGAGGTATCCGGCGATCACGTGATCCGTGATGCCGCGTCATCAATTAAGATGACGCGGACCTCACCTAAGAGCACTAAGGAACGCCTTCTACCTCTCCAGCTAGGATCCGAACCACGCATGCGCACCACTAAGATGATGATAGATGGACAAGTTTTCCCTGAGTGGTACATATTGGACCGTCTGAAAACTGAGTTTAGTCTAGGACAATTTGTCTGCAATTCTATTTACCGTATATACTTGTGTATAAGCCGACCCAAGTGTAAGCTGACCCCCTAGTTTTGCCACAAAAAAGTGGGAAAACTTATTGACTCACGTATAAGCCTAGGGTGGAAAATGCAGTAGCTACTGGTAAATTTCAAAAATAAAAATAGATACCAATAAAAGTAAAATTAATTGAGACATTAGTAGGCTAAATGTTTTTGAATATCCATATTGAATCAGGAGCCCCATATAATGCTCCATCCAGTTCATGATGCTCCATACAAAATACGCCCCATATAATGCTGCAAAAAGGTTAATAAAGGCCCCATAAGATGCTCCATAGAATAATATGCCCCATATGCTGCTCCATAAAAGTTATGGCCCCATAAAATGCCCCATAGATTATGCCCCATATGCTGCTCTATAAAGGTTATGGCCCCATAAGATGCTACATAAAGGTTGTGGCCCAATATGCTGCTCCATAGATTATGCCCCATAAGATGCTTTATAGATTATGCCCCATATGCTGCCCAATAAGATGCTCCATAGAATACGCCCCATAAGATGCTCCATAGAATATGCCCCATATGCTGCCCCATAAGATGCTCCATAGATTATGTCCCCATATGCTGCCCCATAAGATGCTCCATAGAATAGGCCCCATATGCTGCCGCTGCTGCAAATAAAAAAAAGACATACTCACCTCTCGTCGCTGGGGGCCAGGTGCTGGTGTGCTGAGCACGCAGGGACACTGGCAAACTATGGGGAACATGTGCCGGTGTCACCGCTGGCTCAGGACCCGGCACCTGAGATGTTCACCTGTCCCCGTTCCAATGCTGCTCGCTGCTGTCTGCCGAGTACTCTGTCAGTGGCGTTGAGGCAGCAGAGGGAGCGCAATAGCTATGACATCACGCCCTCTGCTGCCTGAACGTCACTGACAGAGGACTCGGCTGACAGCGTCAAGCAGCGTTGGAACGGGGACAGGTGAATGTAGCATATACTTACTCCCTTGTGGCGCGGTCTCTGCAGCCCCGTTCTCCCATGACTGCCTTCAGCGGTCACGTGGTACCGCTCATTAAAGTCATGAATATGTGCATATTCATGACTTTAATGAGCGGTACCACGTGACCGCTGATGGAAGGCGCCTGAGAGCGTGGGACAAGCAGGGGGGGCTGCAGAGACACGCCAGGGGGGTCAGTATGATCTGACACCACCCGCTCCCCCTTCTCCGCTGACCCCCTGGCGTATATGACTCATGTATAAGCCGAGAGGGGGACTTTCAGCCCCAAAAAATGGGCTGAAAATCTCGGCTTATACGCAAATATATACAGTAACAGCAGTTACAATACCAAACTAGACAACCAAACAAGAGACAACCCATTTAAGAAGATTCAATTTTCGCTAAAACTATTCCAACACTAAGAACATAAAAAAGGCTTCTCCCCTAAGTGACACCTCTGATGTTTATTAACAGTTGATTTCCAAGTAAAATATTTCCCACATTAAGAAAAGGAAAAAGGCTTCTCCTCTGTATGACTGCTCTGATGTCTAACAAGAAGCGCTTTCCGGTTAAAATATTTCCCACATTCTGAATATGGAAAAGGTTTCTCCCCCATGCGAGTTCTTTGGTGCCTAACTAATTCTGATTTGTTGACAAAATATTTCCCACATTCTCAACAGGAAAAAGGCTTCTCCCCTGTGTGAATTCTCTGGTGATTAACCAATTGTGATTTCCGGTTAAAACATTTCCCACATTCTGAACAGGAAAAAGGCTTCTCTCCTGTGTGAGTTCTATGGTGACTAATAAGATGCTCTTTCTTGTTAAAACATTTCCCACATTCTGAACAGGAAAAAGGCTTCTCCCCCGTGTGAGTTCTATGATGGTTAACCAATTGTGATTTCTGGTTAAAACATTTCCCACATTCTGAACAGGAAAAAGGCTTCTCTCCTGTGTGGATTCTCTGGTGCTTAACACAATCTGATTTATTGTTAAAACATTTCCCACATTCTGAACAGGAAAAAGGCTTCTCCCCTGTGTGAGTTCTCTGGTGACAAATAAGATGCTCTTTCTTGTTAAAACATTTCCCACATTCTGTACAGGAAAAAGGCTTCTCCCCCGTGTGAGTTCTATGATGATTAACCAATTGTGATTTTTGGTTAAAACATTTCCCACATTCTGAACAGGAAAAAGGCTTTCCCCTGTGTGAGCTCCATGGTGATTAACCAATTGTGATTTCTGGTTAAAACATTTCCCACATTCTGAACAGGAAAAAGGCTTCTCTCCTGTGTGGATTCTCTGGTGCTTAACACAATCTGATTTATTGTTAAACCATTTCCCACATTCTGAACAGGAAAAAGGCTTCTCCCCTGTGTGGATTCTCTGGTGCTTAACACAATCTGATTTATTGTTAAAACATTTTCCACATTCTGAACAGGAAAAAGGCTTCTCCCCTGTGTGAGTTCTCTGGTGACAAATAAGATGCTCTTTCTTGTTAAAACATTTCCCACATTCTGTACAGGAAAAAGGCTTCTCCCCCGTGTGAGTTCTATGATGATTAACCAATTGTGATTTTTGGTTAAAACATTTCCCACATTCTGAACATGAAAAAGGCTTCTCCCCTGTGTGAGTTCCATGGTGATTAACCAATTGTGATTTTCGGTTAAAACATTTCCCACATTCTGAACAGGAAAAAGGCTTCTCCCCCGTGTGAGTTCTATGATGATTAACCAATTGTGATTTTTGGTTAAAACATTTCCCACATTCTGAACAGGAAAAAGGCTTCTCCCCTGTGTGAGTTCCATGGTGATTAACCAATTGTGATTTTCGGTTAAAACATTTCCCACATTCTGAACAGGAAAAAGGCTTTTCCCCTGTGTGAGTTCTCTTGTGACTAATAAGATTCTCTTTCTTGTTAAAACATTTCCCACATTCTGAACAGGAAAAAGGCTTCTCCCCTGTGTGAGTTTTTTGGTGCCAAACCAATTCTGATTTATTGATAAAACATTTCCCACATTCTGAACAGGAAAAAGGCTTCTCCCCTGTGTGAGTTCTTTGGTGCCTAACCAATTCTGATTTATTGATAAAACATTTCCCACATTCTGAACAGGAAAAAGGCTTCTCCCCCGTGTGACTGCTCTGATGTCTAACAAGAATCGCTTTCTGGCTAAAACATTTCCCACATTCTGAACAGGAAAAAGGCTTCTCCCCTGTGTGAGTTCTTTGGTGCCTAACCAATTCTGATTTATTGATAAAACATTTCCCACATTCTGAACAGGAAAAAGGCTTCTCCCCTGTGTGAGTTCTATGGTGATTAACCAATTGTGATTTCCATTTAAAGTATTTCCCACATTCTGAACAAGAAAAAGGCTTCTCCCCTGTGTGAGTTCTATGGTGAGTAACAAGCAGTGATTTGTGTGCAAAACATTTCCCACATTCTGAACAGGAAAAACGCTTCTTTGTTTTAGGAGCAGTTTGTTTTTCAATGCCTCTTTTGTGACTTCGATTTTCCTTAGTAGTCAGTAATGATTCAGAAGATGGGACCTGTTTCATAGGATCAGATGACAGATCTTTGCTGTGAATGGATGATGATATATCTGGAGTAACAGCAATCACTTCAGTTGTATCTTGTAGGATCTCAAGATCATCAGATTTAAAAATTGAAGATGTCAGCTGTCCCTCTGATCTCCTGGTACAGTCATCTGCTAAGATAAAAAAAACAATTTTTTTTTAATAAAATATCCTTGAGTTTTATGCTTTTGAACATTTCTACTTAAACTGTCCATAAAAATGGCATCTCCTATTCGGTGTGCTGGGGAGTTCTGTAACGCGGCTCCCCCTTTTCAGCGACGCGATCGGCATACACTGTCTGATCCTTAACGGATCGGCTTGGGGATGACCAAAGTCTATGGGGTTGGTACAAGTTCCGTTTGTCGACTTAGTCCATCGGCATTACCATTTTGTTTGCCGGGTCTGTAGTGGATGGTGAAGTCTAGAGATTGTAGGGCTAAACTCCACCGCAAAAATCTGGCGTTGTCTCCAGAGACCCGATTAAGCCACACTAGGGGTCCGTTAGGAGGGAAAACTGTCGTCCATACAAATATGGTTGTAACTTCTTGAGTGCCCATACTACTGTTAGGCACTCCTTCTCGATGGCCGCATAGCTTACTTCGCGGGGCAACAGTCTCCGACTCAGGTAAGCTACCGGGTGGTCTTGACCGTCCGGCCTGACTTGGCTCAGCACTGCCCCCAATCCAAACATAGAAGCGTCTGTGTGAACAAGGAAACGTTTAGTTGGATCGGGTGTGGCCAATACCGGGGTATTTGTGAGGGCGTCCTTTAGCTGGCGGAAGGCTTCCTCACACTCGGGGGTCCAGGTTACCTGGCGGGGGAGGTTCTTATGGGTCAGATCAGTGAGGGGCTTGGCTACGCTGCTGCAATTGGGGACAAATTTCCTATAATACCCGGCGGTCCCTAGAAACATCATGACATAGGTTTTAGTGCGTGGGGTGGGCCATTTGGCTATGGCCTCAATCTTGGCTGGTTCTGGTCGCTGTTTCCCACTTCCCACCCAATGTCCTAAATACTGAACCTCTGCTTTACCCACGTGATACCAGCCTTGTGGATCCTGTCCAATACTGTCTCTAGGAGATTTAGATGCTCATCCCATGTCACTCTGTAGATGGCGATGTCATCCAGGTAGGCACAAGCATAGTCCTGGAGACCATCCAGAAGCCGGTCAGCCAGCCTCTGGAAGGTTGCGTGGCATTCTTCATCCCGAATGGCATAACTCGAAACTAGAATAAGCCGAACGGGGTGACAAATGCAGACTTGGGAATAGCGTCAGGACTTAGGGGGATCTGCCAATAGCCTTTGCATAGATCGATGGTGGTCAAACACTTTGCCCCGCCAGCCGGTCTAACAACTCATCCACACACGGCATGGGATACGCATCAGTCACCGTTTTCTCATTTAGCTTGCGATAGTCTACACAAAACCGGGTAGTCCCATCCTTCTTGGGCACTAACACTATGGCGGATGCCCAGGGACTGACTCTTCAATGACCCCTAAATGCAACATCTCTTGTATCTCGTTGCATCCCTTCTCGTACAGACTCAGGGACGCGTAAGGGGGGTTGTCTCAGTGGGGTCTGATCCTGGGTCTCAACCTTGTGTTGTGCCAGGCGGGTGTACCCCAGTCTCTCTGAAAACATCTTCTGTCGCTGCCTCAACAACGTCTCCACCTGCTGTCTCTCCCGGGACCCTAGGTTTTCTCCCATGTATACTTGGTCCCATGTTTTAGACCGAGTCCTCTCCCCTAAGACATCAGGCAAGGGGGAGTCCTGCTAAATCCTCTGCCTCGGGTGCACAGATGGCCACTACCTCTTCAGGGCGCTCCCGGTAGGGCTTCAACATATTCACGTGGAACATGCGGATAACCCTGGGGTCGTCTCAATCGGCGACATTGTAGGTGGTGTCGGCTATTTTCCCCACTACCTGGTAGGGCCCCTGCCATGCAGCTTTGAACTTGTTCTGCCTAGATGGTTCTAATACCAGGACCTTCTGTCCTATCTCAAAGATGCATTCTCTGGCCCTCCAATCGTACCATACGCGCTGGCGCCGTTGGGCCGCCTGCATGTTCCCACGTACAGCCAGAGTCAGCTCCTGTAGGCGGTCCCAGAATTCCAACACATAGGGCACAATAGGTATCCCTTCTATGGTTCCCTCCCCTTCCCAGTGTTCTCGCACTAAGTCTAGGGGTCCCCTTACCCACCTCCTGTATAACAGTTCGAACGGGGAGAACCCTGTGGATTCTTGGGGCACCTCCCGATAGGCAAACAGGAGGTGTGGCAAGAATTTCTCCCAGTTTCTGTAGGTCCTGGTAAAAGTCCCAATGAGTTGTTTTAATGTTCCGTTAAAACGTTCACACAACCCATTGGTTTGCGGGTGGTACGGGGCGCTTCTAATGGACTTTACGCCGCACAGCTTCCACAGTTGGTTGGTCACCTCTGCTGTAACTGGGTACCCTGGTCGTAGATAACTTCCCGGGGAAATCCAACCTGTGAGAAAACCTGGAGCATGGCAGCTGCCACTGTCTCTGCCAGTATGTTAGGTAATGCAACCGCCTCTGGATACCATGTGGCATAACCTACCACTGTCAATATATACTTTTTCCCTGATGAACTGGGTTTGGCTAACGGCCCTATCAGATCGACCGCTACTCAGCTAAATGGCTCCTCCACAATGGGGAGGGAGTGTAGTTTGGCCTTGCAGTGATCTCCCCTCTTGCCAATGCGCTGGCAACTGTCACAGGTCTGGCAGTACTGACGAACATCATAGGTTACCCCCGGCCAAAAGAAGTTTTGTGTCAGACGATGCCTGGTGCGACTGACGCCGAGGCGCCCGGCCAAGGGTATGTCATGAGAGATTCGCAGTAGCTCCTGCCTATACTTCTTGGGAACTACTAGCTGTCGTTTTATAGTGAGGCTCGTCCTTGTGTGGCGCTGCTCTGTAACCCGGTAGAGGAGTCCCTGATGCCATACAAACTGTTCCCCTTCCTGTGCCTTCCCACGATACCCCTGTAATGAGGAATCCTCTAGTACCTCCCTTTTAAACTCAGCTGGGGTGGCCCAAGAAATGTGTCTGGCTATGGGGGCACACTGCTGCTCAAAGTCCTGCAGAAAGGCATCAATGTCTTCCTCTGCCTCCCCCAACTGTCGGAAGGCATTATACTGGATTTTTTTGTGGCTTACTGCTGACGGTACCTGGGCAGAGGTTAGAGCTCTCCTGCTCGCTGACTCTCCTCTCTCCGCTCTGCCATCTCCATCTTGGCTAGCTCTATCTTGGCTGGCTCTACTTTGGTCCGCTCTGCCATCTCCATTTTGGCAAGCTCTATCCTGGTCCGCTCGGCCATCTTTTCCTTCAGACCAATACGCACAACAGCCATCACCTCTCGTACGATCTCTACTGCAGGGTTTGGGCCATAGAACGCCAGTCTGCTCTTTACCTCCCTCTGGAATTCAGTCTCTTCCACATTCACATTGGGGGGTGCTGCACTGTCGTGTTTCATGATGGCTGCTATCAAATCCGCTTTTGTTTTGTTGCTGGCGATTAATCCTCAAGCTTCCACCAGGTCTTTTAATGTATTCCTCTTTAACTTCTGGTAGTTGTTTTCCATTCAGTCCTTTACTCCTATAGACGGGTTGTCACATCCCACTGCTGCAACCTGTGTAACGGGGTCTTCTGTGCTGTAATACCTCTTACATTATCACCCCGTTTCTCAGGAGGTTCACTCTGGTTTTCCTCACTTCTGAATGAAGGACGCTGGTTCAAAAGGCTTTGTAACATGGGAACATATAAAAGATCACTGCTACTCCATGTATTTCCAGTGTGACAACATTTTACTCATCGGTCTCAGAATATATATACATACAGAGGGCAGGACAACCAATGTGTGTCGTGCCAGTAGATAACAGGCTCCAATTAAGACGCCAGACGTACATTACAATAGCCGTGGGATTTACAAAGGTGGGGGGAGGTCAGAAGTGGGATGTCTTGTTTACCTCTGCCCCGGGGGTCACAGCCAGTTGGTTGCTGCTTTAAGGGCATACATCTCCTATTCGGTGTGCTGGGGGGTTCTGTAACACCCACTATTATTACCCACAATGCCCATCATTGCCAGCCTTATGCCTCCATGACTGCTTTACAATCTTCCACACAGAACCACGTTTTTGAACTGTTTTGACATTCAAGCATTTGGTTTATTTAGTGACAGACACATTTGAGTAGAGCTGACTTAACAATTTCCGGGGGTAGGTGGGGGGAGGTCTCCAGAGACACAAGCTGGGCACAATATATTGGGCACTACAATGACATTTTTGCTGTGAAACTTCTACTATGAGTTTCTGGAAATCATCCATGTAGGGAAAATGGTCACTATATCCATAGATGAATTCCCAGAGGGGTGTCATTTCCAAAAAGGGGTCACTTCAGGGGGGGATTCTGTTGTTCTGGCACTTAGTGGCTCTCCAAAGTCCCACAACAGCAGAATCCCCCTGAAGTGACCCCATTTTGGAAATGACACCCCTCTGGGAATTGGAAATTACACCTTCTGTGAATTCATCTATGGGTGTAGTGACCATTTACCTATCTACCTATTTTCCAATGTAAAATCTGGGGTTAAAACAACATTTTAGTGGTAAAAATATACCATATTTTTCAGACAATAAGACGCACTTTTTCCCAAAAATTTTTTGGGGCAAATGTGGGTGCGTCTTATAGTAGGAATATACTTGCAAATGCTGCATGGAGGGCTCTGCCGGCATCTTGTCAAAGCCTGGAGACCCCCGCAGTTCCATTGCTGTAATGCAATGGTCTCCGGAAAAATGGCCACTGTAGGCGGCGCATGCTCAGATTCAGATCTTGTCCCGAGATCTTGTTGCCGAGATCTGAAACTGAGCATGCACCGCCCCCAGCTGCTATTTTTCCAGAGGCCACCGCATACAGCTGCTATTTTCCCGGAGGCCACCGCACAGCAGCAATGGAGCTTCAGGAGCCTCCAGCTTTGACAAAATGGCAGAGGTGCCCCCTACGCAGCAAAGAGCGCCACCGCCCCAGCACAGAGCGCTGTGACCACTCTTGCACCTGTACTGATTCCCCAGGTAAGCTGAATTCGGACTGTAAGTCGGACCCCCATTTGGCACATTTTTTCCCCTATTTTCCTTTTGAAAATTTGGGGTGCGTCTTAGGCTACTTTCAGACTAGCGTTCTGAGGCGCAGAGCAGGGCTGCCGCTAAGCTCCTCCCCTGGCCGCGCCTCCTCCGGTCAGCTCCTCCTATGGGCGCATGATGCTGCATGCAACTAGCGTACCCTACATTTAGCGTTGGGTACGCTGTCCATGTGCAGATATGATTTTGCTGGCGATTGTGCCCTTTTGGCTCTGCGCCGAGCACACAAAAACGCACTGTGTTGCTTTTTTTTATTTCCACGGTTCTACGTTATAAACTTCTGTGAAGCACCTGTGGGTTCAAGGTGCTCAATACACATCTGGATAAGTTCCCTAAGGGGGTCTAGTTTCCAAAATGGGGTCACTTGTTGGGGGTTTCCACTGTTTAGGCACATGAGGGGCTCTCCAAAAGTGACATGGCCACCGCTAATTATTCCAGCACATTTTGCCTTCCCTTCCGAGCCCTGCCATGTGCCCAAACAGTAGATTTCCCCCACAATATTATAGGCATTATCAACAATAACATCAACGCTATTATATGCATTATGTAATAATGGGGGGCAGGTCAGTGAGGGATCAGGGACCTGTCATAAGCCAATACAGATGAATATGTAATCAGAGCACCACATAAAGCCCCGCCCACAGCCCCGCCCCAGAGCACGAGAATCTCATTAACTGAAAACTACAAATACAGATTAAACAACAGTAAACCAGAGTTGCATTCATTTATGGTGGACCATTGGAGCTACTATGAATCCTGACCAGAAGATTAGAGAAAATAATATTGCTCCCCATTTCAGGAGAGATTGTGCAGTAATCTGAATTCCTTAGGATCAGAAACAATGTAATTGGTTGTAAGTTCTATAGAAAAGGGCTTTCAATGCCCAAAGTCATTTGAACAGTTTTGGGTGGAGAAGAATGTTGTGGTCTAGAGGCAAAATGGTGATCATGGTAATATGGCCGGACTACATCACCGATAAAGCAGCCACAGCCGGTGACTGAGAGGAATCTGTGACTTCTCTGCATTCAATGGTTACTACTCACCTGGGTAGTCATATGTGGGAATCTTCTCTTTACACCACTCATCACCCCTCACATATGTCTCTGTAGTATTAATATGGGTCAGATCTTCACCCTGAAACAAATATTGTAAAAGTCACCGACAGATGGAGAAGTCCCATCTATGATCAGCTCTAATCCTGCCATCTCCACCGTTCTCATTACACAAATGTGGCGCCCCCAGGAGTATGGTCGCCACAGTGGCATTGCCTTCCTCCTAGGGAGTGTGATGTCATGCTTGGAAGCAATAAAGGATCTCTCTAGCAGTTAACCACAACACACAACACAGTTTCCATTCCAGGCCAGCAGAGGGAGCTCTGAACCAAAACTGGGGGAGGAGCTACTCTCTGGGGGCCAGGAAGGAAAATTAGGGAGTTCTTGTGAGGAGGGCAACGTGTGTGGACATGGAGGAGAAGAGCTGGGGGATTGAGCAGAGAGTTCAGGCTCATTCCCAGCTATAGCGCATGGTCTGAAGCCCGGTCTCCAAGGCTGTACAGACACTGATGGTCCTGCAACAGAAACCGGAGGAATAGGAAGCTGTAAATGCTCTATTCCCACATAAGACTCGGAGGCACAACAGCGACATGTAAGCCAGAAGAGGAAGGCTACAGCTGTCTGCCATACGAGGGAGTTCTAAAGAGAATAAGCAAGTGGAACTTCGGTGTAACACAGTGCTGCAAGTACCTAAAAATAAGTGCTAGGAAGGAGACTACACAACCCATCTGCATAGAGAGATTCCTAAGTTGCTCCCAGGCTAGCCAGCTCCTGTGCCATCTGTAATCTGGACCCTGGACTGCATTTGCCAAGCAAAGTAAAGGTAAAGAAACTGCACCCTGTTGTGTCCTTCCCTTCTTCCTGCAACTCCGTCAGCACTGCTTCATCCCTGTGCCAGACACTGCATCCTCTTCCTCAATACCTATCCTCACTGCCCTGGGATTACTGCCCTACCTGTGGAGGGCCACAACATCATTGCTGCACCACACCATCTGTCCCAGAGGAACTGTCTGCAGCGTCGGCTTAACATCTTCATTGCCGAACACCACAGGTGGCATCACGAATCATTCACTCATAAACTTTATTCCATCACTTAACCCCTTCTACATGGGCGCCCAGGGACACGGACCGGGTCACCGCTGCTGTGACATTCCCCTTTGAGAGACCAGCCCGGTACCGAGTACCCCACTGCCCTGGCAGGGTGACCCACAAGTATAAAACATATAATACTGGTGGATAAAACAACACTGAGCACAAGACCTTCACAGCCGTCTACACATCATAGGGGAGATCTCCTGACACCTTCTCTCCATCTACCTGATGATCCTGAGGAGCACTGGGATCTTCTTGGTTACAGTCCTGTGGAAGAAGAGGACGGGGACATCTCTCTGGTGTTGTCCTCTTACTGGATAAATCTGGAGGAAACACATACAGGGGACTGAATTCATTCTCTACATACAGATAATTATAGGCCGTGTGTATTTAGTCCTGTCTATTACCTGGTGATGTGAGGGGCTGGGGAACCTCCATTATGACGTCCTTGTACAGATCTCTGTGTCCTTCTAAATACTCCCACTCCTCCATGGAGAAATAGACAGCGACATCCTGACACCTTATAGGAACCTGACACATACAATGATACCGTCATCCCCCGATCCCTTCATAGTGTTACTGTATAATGTCCCAGCATTCCCAGCAGTGTCACCTCTCCAGTCAGCAGCTCAATCATCTTGTAGATGAGTTCCAGGATCTTCTGGTCATTGATGTCCTCATGGATAAGGGGGTGAGGTGGAGGCCCCGTGATTGGGCTCAGGGGTCTTCCCCATCCCTCAGACACAGGGTCCTGACAGCGATCACTAGAGGTCTTCTTCACCACTGTGTAATCCTGGTTATGGAGAGACACAGTAATAAATCTCACTACAGACATTCCCAGAGTCCTCACCTCTCCAGTTCTGTCCATCTGTTATTCCCATAGATAAGAATGATGTAATGTGACGTCATCAGAATCTCTCACCACTCCAGTGAGACGGAAGAGGATCTCTAGGGTGAGGTGTAACATCCTCTCCGCCATCTTGTCTCTTTCCATATCCATCCTTGGTGGGTAAATCAGGAAAATTCTCTTTTGTAGAAGATCTTCTCTGAGAGGATCCGATATTGTAGAAACCTGAATGAGAAGAAGATGATCCGATGTAACATCATAAGAATCCTGTGTAATAATACAATTACTGGAGATTATAAGGGAAACATATGAGGAGATTTATTATCTTACAGGGTTTAGTTTTCTTCCCTGACATCTACTAATAAAACCTATATATTTAGGCCACAGACAACAAGCAGTTTCCTCCTCGGAGTCGGCAGCTGAACACGTTCCTCATAGACTCATCTTCCATAACGCTAATTCTCGTCTCATTACCGACACTGGAATCGGCATTAGCAATACTGCAGGAGATATTCATTACACGCGACATGAGAAATAACTCCTTCATGATGAGGACGACATCTTCATCTTCTACTGCGGCTCTAGAGACAGATGTGGCCAGAGTCGGTCACTGCCTCCATCCCCACCGGCCGTCTATATGAAGGTTTCCCGTCTTCCCCGCACTGGAATCTTCTCTCACGTTAGATCTCAGCTCTGAGTCACACACAGAAGTTTGAGGCTTTTATAAAAGATTTTTTGTTTCCACAAACACAACGGACAGAAATGATCTGATCCCAAAGTCTCCATGTACAGTGATTTATGGGGATTATTTCTGGCCTTAGGCTTTCCTATATTACAGGAAAAACTCCAGAAAAAGCCGATATTAAAATGTTTCTCAAGAAAATTGGCTCCAACAATTCTTGTAAAAATAAAAAGAAAAACATAAAAAAGCAGAAGACACATTTTATTATATTTTAACAAGTGAAACATTTTTTTTTTACAAATTAACTCTTTTGTGCCCCAGAACATAGATGTACACCGCAGGGACGGCACAGATGAGGCTTCAACAAAAACCCTGACAGCTTAACCACTTGCTGCTGTGAAAAGCAAACATGACATCTAAGAAGGTGTGACAGAGTTCGGCTGAATGCCCCCCGCCTCCAAGTACTCGATAGTATGGGGCAGCCTAGTGACTCCGATACTTACATGCCTAATAATGGTGTCTGGGCTGCAATGTATGAAGGTCTATTAGGCCGGGCCAGAGGCAGCATCCAATAAGTTACCTTATAACGCCCCCATACACATTAGACTAAAGTTCCATGAAAGCACTGATTTCGGGGGGTTTGGCCGACCATATAATGTATTTGGGGGCCTCCCGACAGATGATGTCAGGGCAGAGAAGGCATCCTGAATTTCAGAGGATAATCCGTTTGTTCTTCCTGTAGATAATCCTCCTCTAGAGGAGTCTGGAGGCGACTCTCTCATACAGACCACAGGAAAGCTGGAATATTTGTGTGTATGGGGGAGTCGGGAGAGATCGCCGTCTGACAAATGTCCGCTCAGCAACTTCTGGTCTCATGTGTGTGGGGCCGTTAGTATTACACTGACAGGCAGTGATGATACACGGCACTACAGTAGTACAGGGCATCACCGGAGCCATCAGAGGCTTGTATGTTGTGTGATCGCACTGATCAGAGGGGTTTAAAAAAGGCTTAAAGTGGGAAAAATATCACAGTTTCAGCAACAAGAAATATCCATCACTATATGGAAAGCAGAGTCACTGCACAATGTTAGTTACGTCACGTCCATAACTACTTTATTATACTCTATTATCCTGTACACAGTGGAGTAGATAGAAATCACAGATCCCACAGCAATAGCTGGAATTGGACCCTCCAATGTAAAGAAAAAAAAATCTATCTATCTATATACACTGTTCAAAAAAATAAAGGGAACACTTAAACAACAGAATATAACTCCAAGTAAATCAAACTTCTGTGAAATCAAACTGTCCACTTAGGAAGCAACACTGATTGACAATCAATTTCACATGCTGTTGTGCAAATGGAATAGAGGACAGATGGAAATTATTGGCAATTATCAAGACACCCTCAATAAAGGAGTGGTTCAGCAGGTGGGGACCACAGACCACATCTCAGTACCAATGCATCTGGCTGATGTTTTGGTCACTTTTGAATGTTGGCTGTGCTTTCACACTTGTGGTAACATGAGACGGACTCTACAACCCACACAAGTGGCTCAGGTAGTGCAGCTCATCCAGGATGGCACATCAATGCGAGCTGTGGCAAGCAAGTTTGCTGTGTCAGTCAGCGTAGTGTCCAGAGGCTGGAGGTGCTACCAGGCGACAGGCCGGTACACCAGGAGATGTGGAGGGGGCCGTATGAGGGCAACAACCCAGCAGCAAGGACCGCTACCTCCACCTTTATGCAAGGAGGAACAGGAGGAGCACTGCCAGAGACCTGCAAAATGATCTTCAGCAGGCCACAAATGTGCATGTATGTGCACAAACAGTTACAAACTGACTCCATGAGGATGGTCTGAGGGCCCGACGTCCACAGATGGGGGTTGTGCTCACAGTCCAACACCGTACAGGACGCTTGGCATTTGTCACAGAACACCAGGATTGGCAAATTCGCCACTGGCGCCCTGTGCTCTTCACAGATGGAAGCAGGTTCACACTGAGCACATGTGACAGACGTGACAGAGTCTGGAGACGCCGTGGCGAGCGATCTGCTGCCTGCAACATCCTTCAGCATGACCGGTTTGGCAGTGGTCAGTAATGGTGTGGGGTGGCATTTCTTTGTAGGGACACACGATGTTGGGCTGTGAGCACAACCCCCATGGAGACACAATTGTGCCTTTACCTGGAGATAAATTCCCAGTGGGGGCAATTTCCAAAATGCAATAACTTAAGTGGGGAATTCAGCTCTTTTCGCCCTTAAGGGATCTGTATATGGAGTCTACAAACTACAGTGGGGAAATAAGGATTTGTTATGCTGCCAATTTTGGGGCTAAAGACACATTTTTGTGAGGAAAAAAGTAAAATTGTCATTTTTTCCTTCCACATTGCTTATATTCCTGTCACACTGTCCGAATTCAGATATTGTCCTGTCAGAAAGAAGAATAGAGGGAGCGAAAGGGTTAATAGGACTCACAGGAGGAACCGGCCCAGAAAGCAGAAGATCCAGGACTGTCCACCTCATATATGACCGCTCTGTGCACAGGACCTGTGATGAGGTCACAGGAGGGGAGGAGTCAGGGGTCACATGATCAGGGACCTCAGTGTGTGCAGGACTCAGTGTGCTGGAGCGCTCCCGATAATCAGCTGCGTGTGTCGCGCTGTGTGATAGTCACAGCACCTGCATGGAGGGCGACACATGCAGCTGATTATCGGGAGCGCTCCAGGGTCCCGATGCAGCTATTCTGTAAGCGATATTAGCCAATAACAACTTCTCCGACGATATTCACTCATCTCTAGTAATAACAGCTCAAAGAAATTCACCAAACTTTTCATTAAGTTTAATAGTAAGACCCTATTAAATATTGAGCACCAGCGGGATGAAGCATTGACAGCGGCATGTAAAAGTGTGGGCACCCCTGGTCAAAATGACTGTTATTGTGAGCAGTAGTAAGATGAAGATGAAATGATCTCTAAAAGGCCGAACCTCTAAGATGACACATGGCCTTTGTATGTTAGGCTAAAATAATAATAATAAAAAAAAAAAAAAATATATATACATATATATATATATATATATATATATATATATATATAAAAGAGAGAGACACACATTTATTACAATTTCATAATTGCAAAAAGGAGAAAGGGCATGCAAAACTTTGGGCACCCTTGGAGATTTGTGTACTGAGATAATTTTGACCAAGATTTCACACCTTAATTAGCATGTTAGGGTTATGGTGAGATCACATGGTGACCAGGAGCTACAGTCTGAGGAAAGGGCTAAAAAGCCTTCACTAGACCCCTGTACAGCTGTATAATGAGGCCCAGGCTTTATAGTGAAGGGACAGGAGTGAGGGCCTGCTCCCAGGAGCTACAGTCTGAGGAAAGGGCTAAAGAGCCTTCACTAGACCCCTGTACAGCTGTATAATGAGGCCCAGGCTTTATAGTGAAGGGACAGGAGTGAGGGCCTGTGCCCAGGAGCTACAGTCTGAGGAAAGGGCTAAAGAGCCTTCACTAGACCCCTGTACAGCTGTATAATGAGGCCCAGGCTTTATAGTGAAGGGACAGGAGTGAGGGCCTGTGCCCAGGAGCTACAGTCTGAGGAAAGGGCTAAAAAGCCTTCACTAGTCCCCTGTAAAGCTGTATAATGAGGCCCAGGCTTTATAGTGAAGGGACAGGAGTGAGGGCCTGATCCCAGGAGCTACAATCTGAGGAAAGGGCTAAAAGTCTCCACTAGACCCCTGTACAGCTGTATAATGAGGCCCAGGCTTTATAGTGAAGGGACAGGAGTGAGGGCCTGTGCCCAGTAGCTACAGTCTGAGGAAAAGGCTAAAAAGTCTTCACTAGACCCCTGTACAGTAGTATAATGAGGCCCAGGCTTTATAGTGAAGAGACAGGAGTGAGGGCCTGATCCCAGGACCTACAGTCTGAGGAAAGGGCTAAAAAGCCTTCTCTAGACGCCTGTACAGCTGTATAATGAGGCCCAAGCTTTATAGTGAAGGGACAGGAGTGAGGGCCTGTGCCCAGCAGCTACAGTCTGAGTAAAGGGCTAAAAAGCCTTCACTAGTCCCCTGTAAAGCTGTATAATGAGGCCCAGGCTTTATAGTGAAGGGACAGGAGTGAGGGCCTGTGCCCAGGAGCTACAGTCTGAGGAAAGGGCTAAAAAGCCTTCACTAGTCCCCTGTAAAGCTGTATAATGAGGCCCAGGCTTTATAGTGAAGGGACAGGAGTGAGGGCCTGATCCCAGGAGCTACAATCTGAGGAAAGGGCTAAAAAGTCTTCACTAGACCCCTGTACAGCTGTATAATGAGGCCCAGGCTTTATAGTGAAGGGACAGGAGTGAGGGCCTGTGCCCAGTAGCTACAGTCTGAGGAAAAGGCTAAAAAGCCTTCTCTAGACCCCTGTACAGCTGTATAATGAGGCCCAGCCTTTATAGTGAAGGGACAGGAGTGAGGGCCTGATCCCAGGACCTACAGTCTGAGGAAAGGGCTAAAAAGCCTTCTCTAGACCCCTGTACAGCTGTATAATGAGGCCCAAGCTTTATAGTGAAGGGACAGGAGTGAGGGCCTGTGCCCAGCAGCTACAGTCTGAGGAAAGGGCTAAAAAGCCTTCACTAGACGCCTGTACAGCTGTATAATGTGGCCCAGGCTTTATAATGAAGGTATAGGAGTGAGAGCCTGTTCCCAGAAGCTACAGTCTGAGGAAAGGGCTAAAAAGCCTTCACTAGTCCCCTGTACAGCTGTATAATGAGGCCCAGGCTTTATAGTGAAGGGACAGGAGTGAGGGCCTGTTCCCAGGAGCTACAGTCTGAGGAAAGGGCTAAAAAGCCTTCACTAGTCCCCTGTACAGCTGTATAATGAGGCCCAGGCTTTATAGCGAAGGGACAGGAGTGAGGGCCTGTTCCCAGGAGCTACAGTCTGAGGAAAGGGCTAAAAAGCCTTCACTAGTCCCCTGTACAGCTGTATAATGATTCCCAGGCTTTATAGTTGTGGCGCCCCTGAGGCTCAGTCGCCACAGAGGTACTGCACCTCCTCTCTCTCTTCATGATGTGTGGTGCCCCACCACCCAGGTAAGGTGGGAACTCCTTTCCATACGCCAACACCTGCACCCCACACAACAAGGTAGTTCTGCACAACCACAAGCGGCTTTGTACTTAGAGAGTAGCAGAGCACCTTTGGTGGTTCCCTGCTTGGAACACTGGACGTGCTGGGAGGTGGGTGGAGTTAAGATACATAAAAAGAGTGGGAAAGTGTAGGATTACAGAGCAGTCCGAGGTCAGTCAGACAGAAGGTCGGCGGAGTAGGAGGTCACTCTGAGAGGAGTGAGGATCCCTGGAAGAAGGGATGGAGGAAGGAGTGCTGCAGCTGCCTCAGTGACCTGAGCCAGCTGGCACGGGAAAGGAAAGGAGGAGAAAGACGTGAACTAAACCCTAAGCTTCCATAAGAGAGAGATTAGTACAGAACGAAGGAGTATAGAGAACAGAGAGAAGTGGGTTGGAAGAGGAACCCTGCCTACAGGTTCTCAGCGCAAGGCTGGGGCCCGGACCCCGAGGTTGTATGGACACTTATGGTACTGCAGCAGACACCGGTGGAGTAGCTGGCTGTAAATGCACTACTCCCATCTAAGACTTGGGGCACAACAGCGACTGTATAGAGAGCCGGGACTCAGGAGAAGGGAGTCCGCGAAGCAGGCTACAGCTGTCTGCCGTACAAGTAGAGTTCTTGGGAACATCAGTCAGGAAGAACTCCAGTGTAACACGGTACTAGGAGATCTTCACACTTTAAGGCGCTATAGAGGAGTCGTTCAGGAAGGTACATGTTGGCGGAGTGCTAGAGAGGAGAGTGCTAACTTGCCCGGGGGGGGGGGTTGATTGAGTCTCTGACCCGGAGGACATGGTACGGAAGCAGGCACTACAGACTGTGAGAAAAGCTTTGGAACTACATTCCCTGGTGTCCTCCATTCCTTCCTGCGTCCGCCTGCCTGGCACTGCTACATCCCCTGCGCCAGACACTACACCATCTAAGTGTCATCACATCTACACTGCCCTGGGGCTACAGCTTCACCTGTGGGGAGCTATACCATCTAAGCTGCAACACACCACCAGCCCCAGAGGATCTGCATATCCAACGAAAGAAAACGATGATTAAAAGGCTTTTTTTACTAATATAAAGAGAAACTTTATTGTTTAGAACCATAGATAAAATATTACATATCACCAATTAGGGGATTAAGGGGAAGTAAACATACACATATGTATATTGTGATTACACATCTAAAAAGACGCACATAACCAGCACCTGAAGGTGTAACCTATACACCTCCAATTATATGACTATCAAAAATTGACAGTTTTGCTGAAAAATAGTACATCAATCTCAAAGTGGACACTACAATATTATGTCCTCATATCCTACAGCTAATTTAGAAAATTCATATTATAGATGACTATTATATCATGCCTCCACCGCCGAGAAGCTAACCGTTATATATAATGGACGTAATCACTTATAATAATAGATCTTATATGGTGTGGTACCTAAATGTAGCCACTTATCCTGGCTAATCACCCATAATGTTATCTACAATACCGCCAGCAAGTGGCCACTAAACATACCATAGTGATTATCACCGGCAACAGCCGCTATGTACAAAAAATCACATCACACCATAATGGCCATTACCAGCAATGGCCGCTACATATGTAGATTAACGTCCTTACTAAACTAATTATTACCGGCAGTGGTGGTCTGGAGGTGCACAGGTGCCTGGGTAGCGCGTCCGCCCCGACGCGCGTTTCGGACCCGCCTTTTTCAAGGGGCCTAGCCGGTATGTACACCGGCGTCCTTAAATAGTGTACCCGGACGCCGTGAAATCGGCGTTACCGGAAGTCATGTCCGCGGCCCGGAAGTGACGCGCTCTGTCACCGAGGCAACCACAACACCGGTCAGCATCGGCGTCACACAGTGGGAGTGGCCGGGGCGGGCCAACCCCACCATGTAGAGACGCCACATGCGGACAGGGGCAGCGGTGACAAGGGGACAGGCGCGTACAGGGCCGCTGGCACCGACCCATAGCTACACGGAAAACATACAAAGAACACATTTATTGTAATATACACATACTACCAATTATACACAGGATCAGCAACCATCTATAAGGACACTACCATATATATTTTTTCTATAAGATATAACAATTATTACACCATCAACAATAATCCTTGCATATCATTATTAGACTAAGGATATATATAATATAAACATCATGATCCTTGCTGACTTCTTCATTTCTTGGCAACAATTATTCACCCACAAGGGGCTAGAATATATATGATGTCCATAGATATATGGTTCACTTTTTCCATCCTTATAGATCCCAACACTAAAGTAATAAAATAAAACATTAAAAGAAAAATTAAAAGAGTGATATCACAAATCATAGGCGATGTTTACCCACAGAGCAGTATTCATAGGAATGGGGCATAACTGATGTTTTCATTAAGTCCAGATGGATGGACTGATCCAATTGTCCATATCCATCTGGACTCAAGTTGGGCCAACTTCTTGGAAATCCCACCCCCACGGATCCCTGTCTCGACCATGTCGATACCCTTCACCCTAAGGAGGCTGCCATCGCAGCCATGGTATCTCCGAAAATGGCGTGGAATGGTCTTTAATGATGTTATATCCTCCGCGGTCGCTGCAGCCTCTATGCCCAAAACATGTTCCCGCACTCTAACCTTTAGCTGTCTAGTAGTCATACCCACGTAGATCATATTACATGGGCAGACAGCATAATATACTACATTTTTACTAGTACATGTGATATATTTTTTTATTTTAAACTCCCGGGATCCATTTTGGGTAACAAAAACTTCTGTGCGATCAATGTTTGGGCAAGTGACGCAGCGACCACACGGAGTACTACCACAACGACCAGCCATTTGATCTAAGAAGGTGACCATTGGCTCACCCAGATAGTGGCTTTGCACCAACTTATCGCGCAAATTCCTTGATCTTCTGGCCGCGACAGCAGCCCTATCCGGCAGGAGACTCGACAAGACCGGATCAGCCTTCAATATATGCCAGGATTTATCTAGAATCTTCCGCATACGCGGGAAGTGTGAATGATAATTGGTAACAAACCTCACTTTACCCGATTCTTTCCTGGATTTTGTACCATATAGGAGTGTGTCTCTTGACGAGTATCTGGCCCTATTAAATGCCTTTTTGATCATTCGGTTACTGAAACCTCGTTCAAGCAGCCTTTCCTTTAAATCTTCCGCCTGCCTGAAAAAGTCTTCATTGGTCGAGCACAACCTGCGTAATCGCAGGAATTGTCCGGTGGGAACCGACTGGACCATATGTCCCGGATGGGAAGATGATGCGTGGAGTAACATATTGGTAGCAGTTGGCTTACGGAAGATATCCGTTTGTATCTCACCCCTATGATCTTTCTTCAAGACTATATCTAGGAAATCTATTGATACCGGATCATATTTATAGGTAATGTAGATATTTAAATCATTATTATTTAAGGATAGCATAAAGGACTCGAGGTCAACCCTAGACCCCTGCCAGATCAACAGTATGTCATCGATGTACCGCGTCCAAGAGAGGACGCGGCACATCGGCATCTGCTGATCTGGCAGGGAGAGGTCTCTCTCCCACAGCCCCAGGAACAGGTTAGCATAAGCAGGGGCAAAAGATGCCCCCATAGCTGTTCCCTGGAGCTGTAGGAAGAAAGACTCCTTATGCAACTTTTAAGCGAGCATAATACTAAAATTATTACTCAATTAGATGGATCTATTCAAAATCTTGAAGAAGAACTCAAATCTATTGGTACGGTTGAAAAATTGAAAACCTTTCATAGTAATATGGATAAGACTTTGGAAACTGTTGTAAAGAAGATACAGGCTACACAGTTGAATAAAATTAACCGTGATCGTTGAGATTACGAAAATAATACAGTATATTTATGGAGGAAGTTTCCATCACATGGCCATCAATTAGGTCATACTCCATCTCAAACGTCAGTCTCATCTCTAAGTGACATGTCAGAAAGATCAGGGTCATCTATGACTACTGGATCAGGATTGATGAGACTTAATCAAAGAGAACGCACGTTTCATCCATACAGACGTCATGATCGCTCTCCCGTATCTACTAGATATGGTAACAAGGTAATTAACCTTAGTGATCATAAATTTACTGTGATTGATTTGAAGTTATTGGAGAAGGGCCTTTCATTTTCTCCATCTGCATCCTTTGATGCATTTTTGGCAATCAAGGATTTACATCTGTTTGCCCGTTCATTGATTTACAAAAAACATTTTTTTGATGGCAACCTCTCGAATTTATTTCCAACAGAGGAAGAACAAATAGCGTTGCAGACATTGGAGGATCTAGCCACCGAACACAGTGTTCCAGAGGGAGGTAAGGTTCCACCCTCGATACGGCCCAAATCTAAGAGGTTTCCCCTTATATCATCATGTCCCAATGTGGACTTATTTGTACAAATTGTAAGTAAAGAATTTTTAGAAATTCCAAAATATATTCGTGGTGATAACCTTACAAAAGAAGAACGGGGACGTCTGCGTGTCCTTCAAGACTTAAGGGATGTAGTTTTTAAACCGGCGGACAAGGGGAGCAATGTAGTAGTTTGGCCAAAGGTGTTATATGAAAAAGAAGCCTTTCGCCAGTTAGATAATAAAATCTGCTATAAAAAAACTCACATTCAACCCCTTGTCCGCCTATTCCCTACAACTACATACTATTATTAATAAAGCAAGGGAAGCAGGAAGCATCACTAAGGAGTTGGCTGATGCCCTGATGGTTGTGGAGCCAACTATCCCGACTTTTTATTTACTCCCTAAAGTCCACAAGGACGCGCAGACGCCCCCAGGCCGGCCCATTATATCGGGTAGAGGTAATTACCTGGAGCATGTAAATAGGTGGATAGACTCCAAACTGCAACCGCTAGTGGAGGGGTTGCCATCATTTCTTAAAGATACGGGTGAGCTGTTGAGACGTGTGGATGGCTTGCATTTGGAAGATGACATGATGCTGGTGACAGGAGATGTTGAATCCCTGTACACCAGCATCAGGCATGAGGATGGCATTAGGGCTACAACATTTTTTCTTGGTATGTCCAATTTACCTGTGGAGATTAAAGAATTGGTGATCGAGTTATTGCGTTTTACTTTGACGCATAACTTTTTCGTTTTTAAGGGGTCTTTCTTCCTACAGCTCCAGGGAACAGCTATGGGGGCATCTTTTGCCCCTGCTTATGCTAACCTGTTCCTGGGGCTGTGGGAGAGAGACCTCTCCCTGCCAGATCAGCAGATGCCGATGTGCCGCGTCCTCTCTTGGACGCGGTACATCGATGACATACTGTTGATCTGGCAGGGGTCTAGGGTTGACCTCGAGTCCTTTATGCTATCCTTAAATAATAATGATTTAAATATCTACATTACCTATAAATATGATCCGGTATCAATAGATTTCCTAGATATAGACTTGAAGAAAGATCATAGGGGTGAGATACAAACGGATATCTTCCGTAAGCCAACTGCTACCAATATGTTACTCCACGCATCATCTTCCCATCCGGGACATATGGTCCAGTCGGTTCCCACCGGACAATTCCTGCGATTACGCAGATTGTGCTCGACCAATGGAGACTTTTTCAGGCAGGCGGAAGATTTAAAGGAAAGGCTGCTTGAACGAGGTTTCAGTAACCGAATGATCAAAAAGGCATTTAATAGGGCCAGATACTCGTCAAGAGACACACTCCTATATGGTACAAAATCCAGGAAAGAATCGGGTAAAGTGAGGTTTGTTACCAATTATCATTCACACTTCCCGCGTATGCGGAAGATTCTAGATAAATCCTTGCATATATTGAAGGCTGATCCAGTCTTGTCGAGTCGAGTTTTTGTTACCCAAAATGGATCCCGGGAGTTTAAAATAAAAAAATATATCACATGTACTAGTAAAAATGTAGTATATTATGCTGTCTGCCCATGTAATATGATCTACGTGGGTATGACTACTAGACAGCTAAAGGTTAGAGTGCGGGAACATGTTTTGGGCATAGAGGCTGCAGCGACCGCGGAGGATATAACATCATTAAAGACCATTCCACGCCATTTTCGGAGATACGATGGCTGCGATGGCAGCCTCCTTAGGGTGAGGGGTATCGACATGGTCGAGACAGGGATCCGTGGGGGTGGGATTTCCAAGAAGATGGCCCAACTTGAGTCCAGATGGATATGGACAACTGGATCAGTCCATCCATCTGGACTCAATGAAAACATCAGTTATGCCCCATTCCTATGAATACTGCTCTGTGGGTAAACATCGCCTATGATTTGTGATATCACTTTTTTAATTTTTCTTTTAATGTTTTATTTTATTACTTTAGTGTTGGGATCTATAAGGATGGACAAAGTGAACCATATATCTATGGACAGGTGACAGGACAATTGTGTACAAGATAATTGTGTACGGACTATTGTGTACAGACAATTGTGTACAGGCCAATTGTGTACAATGACAATTGTGTACAAGGCAATTGTGTACAAGGCGATTGTGTACAAGGCAATTGTGTACAAGGCGATTGTGTACAAGGCAATTGTGTACAAGGCAATTGTGTACAGGCAATTGTGTACAAGGCAATTGTGTACGGGCAATTGTGTACGGACAATTGTGTACAAGGCAATTGTGTACGGGCAATTGTGTACAAGGCAATTGTGTACGGACAATTGTGTACAAGGCAATTGTGTACAAGGCAATTGTGTACGGGCAATTGTGTACAAGGTCATGGAACCGTGTACAAGAGGCAATTGTGTACGGACAATTGTGTACAAGGCAATTATTTGTGTACAGGCCACTTGTACAGGCCACTTTCACACTGACGCTTACTTTCGGTTGTCTGTACACAATTGTCCTTGGACACAATTGCCCTGTACACAATTGTCCTTGTACACAATTGTCCTTGTACACAATTGTCCTTGGACACAATTGGCCTGTACACAATTTTCTGTACACAATTGTCCGTACACAATTATCTTGTACACAATTGTCATGGAACCGGACACACCATATGCAGAAGCCCTAATATAACTAAATGACAGGAAACCAGAACAGTCGAAATCCCATAAAGTGATTCCATTTTATAAATTAATTCACTGAGGGTTATAATCCTTAGCAGGAGTGAACATTTTGGCTCCACAGCCACTTATCGGAAATTAACACTCAGTGGATGTTGGAGAGTGATAATTAGACATTTGCCATTTTATTACCCAGCACATAGTGCCCAGATTGTGCTCCAGGAGACACCGCAAATTAAGTGGATTCTTCTCACTATAATATTGCTAAATACAGTGATCTTAAATGTTGTTTGCGCACACTGCAAGACTCCGAAGTGAGAGCGGATTTTGCTGGATTGGTTTATAGAAACCTTGTTGCTTTTCAACAGCCTTTGAGCCACTAATAGTGTGGGAACCTCTGTTTTTCCATTGACAGGTGATGGACCTGAGTGGGGACTTGTTTTTGTGAGATGAGAATTGGTATTATTTTCACCTACATAACATTGATTGGTTTCTTTTTATTCGATATTTGGGAGGCAGAATGAACAGACAGTTGAACACCGCACACTACTGGCTCATCCAACAAGGTTTTCTATTAGACTGTGAACTATCATTGTCTTGGTAAATAATTAAAGTTTTTACATAGCTTGCCATTTTTATGGACAGTTTAAGTAGAAATGTTCAAAAATATAAAACTCAACGATATTTTATTAAAATAATTTTTTTTTGGTCTTAGCAGATGTCTGTACCAGGAGATCAGAGGGACAGCTGACATCTTCAACTTTTAAATCTGATGATCTTAAGATCCTACAAGATACAACTGAAGTGAATGCCATTACTCCAGATATATCATCATCCATTCACAGCAAAGATCTGTCATCTGATCCTATGAAACAGGTCCCATCTTCTGATTCATTACCGACTACTAAGGAAAATCAAAGTCACAAAAGAGGCATTAAAAAACAAACTGCTCCTAAAGCAAAGAAGTCATTTTCATGTTCAGAATGTGGGAAATGTTTTACATGGAAATCAAATTTTATTACTCACCAGAGAATTCACACAGGAGCGAAACCTTTTTACTGTTCAGAATGTGGGAAAAATTTTGCACATAAATCAAATTTTGTTAACCACCAGAGAACTCACACAGAGGAGAAGCCTTTTTCCTGTTCAGAATGTGGGAAGTATTTTACATGGAAATCGCGTTTTGTTACTCACCAGAGAACTCACACAGGGGAGAAGCCTTTTTCATGTTCAGAATGTGGGAAATGTTTTGCACAGAAATCACATTTTGTTATCCACCAAAGAACTCACACAGGGGAGAAGCCTTTTTCCTGTTCAGAATGTGGGATATGTTTTAACAATAAATCAGATTGTGTTAAGCACCAGAGAATCCACACAGGGGAGAAGCCTTTTTCATGTTTAGAATGTGGGAAATGTTTTAACAATAAATCAGATTGCGTTAAGCACCAGAGAACTCACACAGGGGAGAAGCCTTTTTCATGTTCAGAATGTGGGAAATGTTTTAGCAAGAAATCAAATTGTGTTAGGCACCAGAGAACTCACTCAGGGAAGAAGCCTTTTACATGTTAATGTGGGAAATGTTTTAACCAGAAAGCGCTTCTTGATCGTCATCAGAGCAGTCACACAGAGGAGAAACCTTTTTCATTTTCTTAATGTGGGAAATATTATACTTGGAAATCAAGTGTTAATAAACATCAGAGATGTCACATAGGAGAGAAGCCTTTTTATGTTCTTAATGTTGGAATAGTTTTCACTAAAATTAAATCTTCTTAAATGGGTTGTCTCTTGTCATTCCTCATGTTTGCTGACAAAAGGATAAAACTAAACCTTATTAATTCCAAGTGTAAAACTATACCCATAATTCACCCCCTGAAGGTTAGATAATAGGTGACTAATAGAAAAAACATGTACCCCACAGTTCAGTATATAGGGTGAGGTGACGTATACACGCTCACTCTCCAAGCCTCTCATTTCTACAGGTTTCATCGTCCTCACCAAAGACGACTCATCAAGAGACTATTTAATATTGACCTATATTCAAACGAGACTAAAGGAAAAAAAAACCCTAAATTCATGTATCATGTTATCCGAAACAGTCAGAAAACTAGCCACATATTGGCAGATCGCAGACCTTAAACTATATACTTCGTAAGTTTATAAGCCACTCCAGTGTCAGGAATAGATAGTATGAATTTGAATTTACCAAATGGCTGCAATGAAATAAAGAGTGAAAAATTTAAAGGAGTCTGAAATCTTCCCATACCCTCTGTATCAGTAAAAATAACTTTGGGTGAAAGCTTATTTTTTGTGTGCCGAGCTGACATTTTTAATGGATGCCATCTTGGTGCAGATACGATTTTTTTGTCATCCTTTATTGCATTTTAATGAAATGTTGCGGTGGTCAAAAGTAGTAATTCTGGCGTTTTGACATTTTTTCTCATTACAATATTTAGAGATCGGGTTAATTATTTTTTATATTGATAGATCGGGCGATTCTGAACGCCGCTATAATAAATGTGTATGTTTGATTTTTTTATTGTTTTATTTTGAAAGAGGGGTGATTTGAACTTTATTTTTTTTAATATTTTTAAAAACTTTTTTTTACTTTTGGCATTGTGAAGACATACAGCATTGTATCTTAATTAACCAGACGACTATTTTTTATCAAACGAAGAATAATAGAATGTTATCTGTATGTCGGCTTTAAATTTAAGTGTTGATTTCTGGTTGGTCAAGAAAACAGACTTTTGTTTGTCAGCCGGTAATATTGACTTTTATTGTGCCATTATCCTTAAACAGGGCTGGACTGGGACTAAAATTCAGCCCTGGCATTTGAAGTTACACAGGCCCACTAGTCACATGGTGACTATATAATATCTTTGTACACTTGTAGGTTACAAGAAGTGAGAGGAGAGTAACACAACTATATAACATGTAGTCACAGCTGTGCCCAGTATTTAAGCTCAGTCCTATTTATTGCTTTTAGGTACAGTACTCCTCCCAAAGCTCTGTTCCATTTTGTACACACGGTGACAGAATTCCTGACAGAACCGCTATCCATTGGGCAACCAGACCCCCTGGTCATAGCCGCCCCTATCATACCTCCCAACTTTTGAAGAAGGGAAAGAGGGACAAAAACTGTAAATTTTAGGCGACGCCCCGGCCACATCCATTTCGCAACTAGTCACACCCATGTCAACGCCCAACCGCACCCATTTAGCACTGCTGATCACACTGACTGGTACTGAGGGCACAGTGGCTGGCATTATGAGCACACTGACTGGCACTAAGGAAGAGAGAAAACAGAAAAAAGAAAACAGAGAAAGAAAGGAGAGCAAGAGAGGTAGAAAGAGCAGAGAGAAAGAAGAAAGAACAGAGAGAAAGAAAGAAGCAAAGAAAAGAAAGAAAGAACAGAGAAAGAAAGAGAAAAGAAAAAGAAAGAAAGAGGGGAAAGAAAGAACAGTGAGAGAGAAAGAAAAAAGAAAGATTAGAGAGAAAGAACAGAGAGCGAGAAAGAAAATGAGGGAAAGACAGAACAGAGAATAAGAAAGAAAGAATAGAGAAAGAAAGAAAAAGAGAGAAATAAAGAAAAATTCTATAAAGATGCTATAGCAGCCTGGCTCCCATTGTAGTGCCCACCTGAGCCTCCCGATGCAGGACATATCATGATCCACTTACATGGCCGGCATCCCCGATTCCAAGGTGATCCTGCTGTCTGCGCTGTTGGAGGAGGGCATGGTGATGGATCTGAAGCATTCCTAGTGCCATCACAATTTCCTCATGAAATTATCTAATTTCCGGTCAGCTTCCAGCACATCACTTCCGATGGAACGTCATGTGTGAGTTTTAAAATGCTGCTCGGGGCTCTTGGCACTTGGCTCCTCTCCGTACAGTTGTGGCCAAAAGTATTGACACCCCTGCAATTCTGTCAGATAATACTCAGTTTCTTCCTGAAAATGATTGCAAACACAAATTCTTTGGTATTATTATCTTCATTTAATTTGTCTTAAATGAAAAAACACAAAAGAGAATGAAGCAAAAAGCAAAACATTGATCATTTCACACAAAACTCCAAAAATGGGCCAGACAAAAGTATTGGCACCCTCAGCCTAATACTTGGTTGCACAACCTTTAGACAAAATAACTGCGACCAAACGCTTCCGGTAACCATCAATGAGTTTCTTACAATGCTCTGCTGGAATTTTAGACCATTCTTCTGTGGCAAACTGCTCCAGGTCCCTGATATTAGAAGGGTGCCTTCTCCAAACTGCCATTTTTAGATCTCTCCACAGGTGTGCTATGGGATTCAGGTCTGGACTCATTGCTGGCTACCTTAGAAGTCTCCAGTGATTTCTCTCAAACCATTTTCTAGTGCTTTTTGAAGTGTGTTTTGGGTCATTGTTCTGCTGGAAGACCCATGACCTCTGAGGGAGACCCAGCTTTCTCACACTGGGCCCTACATTATGCTGCAAAATTTGTTGGTAGTCTTTAGACTTCATAATGTCATGCACACGGTCAAGCAGTCCAGTGCCAGAGGCAATAAAGCAACCCCAAAACATCAGGGAACCGCCGCCATGTTTGACTGTAGGCACCGTGGTTTTTTCTTTGAATGCCTCTTTTTTTTCCTGTAAACTCTATGTTGATGCCTTTGCCCAAAAAACTCTACTTTTGTCTCATCTGACCAGAGAACATTCTTCCAAAATGTTTTAGTCTTTTTCAGGTAAGTTTTGGCAAACTCCAGCCTGGCCTTTTTATGTCTCGGGGTAAGAAGTGGGGTCTTCCTGGGTCTCCTACCATACAGCCCCTTTTCATTCAGATGCTGACGGATAGTACGGGTTGACACTGTTGTACCCTCGGACTGCAGGGCAGCTTGAACTTGTTTGGATGTTAGTCGAGGTTCTTTATCCAACATCCGTACAATCTTGCGTTGAAATCTCTTGTCAATTTTTCTTTTCCGTCCACATCTAGGGAGGTTAGCCACAGTGCCATGGGCTTTAAACTTCTTGATGGCACTGCGCACGGTAGACACAGGAACATTCAGGTCTTTGGAGATGGACTTGTAGCCTTGAGATTGCTCATGCTTCCTCACAGTTTGGTTTCTCAAGTCCTCAGACAGTTCTTTGGTCTTCCTTCTTTTCTCCATGCTCAATGTGGTACACACAAGGACACAGGACAGAGGTTGAGTCAACTTTAATCCATGTCAACTGGCTGCAAGTGTGATTTAGTTATTGCCAACGCCTGTTAGGTGCCACAGGTAAGTTACAGGTGCTGTTAATTACACAAATTAGAGAAGCATCACATGATTTTTCGAACAGTGCCAATACTTTTGTCACCCTCTTTTTTATGTTTGGTGTGGAATTATATCCAATTTGGCTTTAGGACAATTCTTTTTGTGTTTTTTCATTTAAGGCAAATTAAATGAAGATAATAATACCAAAGAATTTGTGTTTGCAATCATTTTCAGGAAGAAACTGAGTATTATCTGACAGAATTGCAGGGGTGTCAATACTTTTGGCCACAACTATATATGCCATGCTTAGTAACTCTTTTCAGCTGATGTAATACATGGGTGTAATGCTTAGGTTGCTATCCTTATCGTACGTACAAAATAAAAAGTCATACCTTTACTTCTCTGGTAACGCAGATAAGGATAGCTAACAGCTAAGCATATTGTAAGTACTATTTTTGCAAACGTAGTAGTCTTGAACCCCCTTTTCGGCTCTTCTATTTAGACTCTTAAGAATCTGTATGGAGTCAGATGACTGCCCACAGCTGGTGTGGTTGTCAATCTTTCTCCATGCCGGCATGACAAATAAAGGATCTTACTTATTCAGGTCTGGACGATTTCTAATTGGAAGACTAAAACTCCACTGGCATTTGGTGCGTTGGCCGGGAAATCCAACACCTTTCCCTCACCGTTGAGCACTGTAAACCGTGCACGGGGGAGTCTGGAACTCCTTAAGTAAGTCCTCCACCTTGACATTAGGCGTCAACAGGGGCATTATCAGTTATACCGGACAAGGGAAGTGACGGATTTCGTATAGTCTAAGGATCTCTGGGAATCGTCTGTATCTGAATACAGGTAAGAACATTTAATAATTTTCATTATATTCGGTAACCTTGTTAATCCAGTATGAATGTTATTCTAGGAATTGAATGGGGACTGTGATTGTGGACTTTTCCAATTGGGGTTTGTGAGAGGCTCCTCTAAGTTGGAAGTTTTTTACATGCAATTGGGGTTATAAAACTCCTGTAAGTTGCGAAGCTCCATAGTGATTGGGGTTTGTTAATTCTTGTAAGATATTCTGTAGAATGGGTATAAAGCCAGTGTCCAGTGTGAGGCTACTGTGGAATAAAAAACTCTGTGTGCACGTTAAATTGATCTAGATGGGAGAATCGAGGGAGATTCTCGTCAGATTAAGGAATCCGCTGGATTAACCTATAATAGAACCCAGTATAAGATGAATTTTTTTCGGTATTGTTTTGTCTTCTGTACTTTGTTGAATGTTGTTTTCTGTTAAGTGTGCTGTTTTGTCTGTCATTTAAAATTATAGAACTAAAACGCCATAACTATATGTTTTATGTTACACATGAGACTCCTTGAATGTTCTCTTGAGTGAATGTATGAGGATTGGAATATAAAATCCTGACTGTATAAGGGAGTCCAGTAGGTGTGGTTAACAGTCATCTGTGGACTGGAGACAAATCATAGGTTGTTATAGTGGTATACATCACCTAGGTACACGCCACCTGATCCCCATAGAGAATATTCTATGTTGTTATGTTATATGTTTTTCTTTTAATAACATAAAAGAAAAGGAGAGTCTGCGCCGGTGGTGCTCTGAATACCTGATATTAAGAACGGGAATGTCTCTGGATATAAAGAGGCCGTGTCATTGGACTTTATCTCAGCACCTCAGGTCTAGGAGTATGAGGGAACTTTACTCTCTTGTCTTTTATGTCTCTGTGTATGTGTGTATGTCCAGTTCCTAACTGAAAATCGTGTTTGTACTGTTCAGAAGTCCTTGTGAGTATATGTATCTGTCATATCAGTGACCATAGCCCTTGGGGACTTTCATGTTTGTTACACTGTGTTGTCACACTCGCCCCTTACAGGCCTTCCTTGAATGGAGGTGGCACGATATAGAGGTACAAGCTGGTAAATACCTAGGACATAGTGTAATCAGTGAGGATTATTTAGATCCTGGATATTACTAGCAGTAATTGTATTGTTGCTATTGGTTTATTATCTTCTTGTTGACTTATGAATTCCACTGATATCTGTCAGATTTCTTATAAGTGGGTAGAAATCCATTGTGCTCCAGGGTTTATATTGTGTATAGTCCTCATCTTGTTTGTCTTTTGTGTTTAAGAATTTTATGTAACATCCTTATGGGACTTTGTCCCATATAGATATATATATATTTTAAGGTCTTGTCCTCATTATAAGGCAGGATTGTTATTGACCATTTCATCTGATGGCTGGAAAGTTATTAAGATTGTACCAAGAAGGTATCCCTGGAATGAAACCGGATATGGTCCTTTTTCATCAGGTATCCAGAGAGAACAGTCTTCAGATCAAATGTGCAATGTGTCCTTATTGGTAACATGTAGGCCTAACTCTTATATATTATAACAAATAGAGAGTAAAAATTCTATATCCCTGACATTGTCTTTTCAATCTTTAAAAACTAGGAGAAGGCACCACCCAGAGCACACAGTCCTGAGGTGGGGAGATAAGCTATGAACATGAGGATTGTTGTGGAATGTGGTTGTGGTTTTGAGATAAGAAAGGACCACTAGGACACCCTGAATGTGTCCCTGACAGATGGGTTGTATTTTATGATAAACTTAGTTTCATAAAATGTGAACATTTGGTACAAGAAATGGAAAAGTGTAATGAGAGGAAACATTTAATTTGGCTAAAGTAGAAATACATTTAAAACACTGTATTTCCAGAAGTAACTCTCCTTGTGGGAAGCCATGAGGTCACTTTTCTTGTTGATTCAGGAGCCACTAGAACCTTAGAACATCCAGAAGAGATACCTACTATTGGACTGTCTGCTGCCTGCATAATAGTAAAAGGAGCGCATGGTAAGACACACAGAACTATTGTCTACGCCTGTGGAGACACCGGGCCCTCAGCACAGGTAAGAGTGCAATTACACAAATTATATCAATTGTGTGGGAGGGATATGATGCAAGCCCTGAGCCCAGGAATACTTCCTACTGCTGCACAACTATAGGTAACATCCATGGCTGAGACAATGGTGCTCCAGGGGTATGGAGAATTCAGATACTATTACAGTCTAGATCTAATAACTGCAGGACCATCCTTTATTACTGAGTCCTTCATCAAGGAAGCAATAAAGGTACACAAATGTAGATGTTCACACACCTGAAGAACGACACTGCTCCATGTACTACAGGTATTTTAGGGGTCCTGATGTAAAATATGAGAATTTTCATGCTCTAGATTGTTCTTTGCACACCATATACTGGAATTATAAAGGGAACTGTGCCGTCAGTTGTAAACTGTCAGAACAAATTAAATTGTTGTTTTTGCTTTTTAGAGGCACCGAGCCACATGTTTCCCTCTCCAGATGTGAAGGTAGACCATGGAATTCCTTGGTGATTTTGTTGGAGAGTGTAAGGAAAGTAACAATGGGAGGATTTGGGTGATGGCTCATTTTACAATACCAGACTGCAGGCATGTTCACAAGTTCTAAAGTGGGACACCATTTGTAAACCCAGTGTCCACCTGCAGCGAGGCAGGGGAACGAGTGAGAAATGCTGATCCTTTCCTAGAATTAGAGGAAGAATTGACCACATACCCAGAATCTTTGTGGTCCTCAGGACCTGCAGATGTGGGATTGATAATAAGGGTGATTATATCCTGTCCAGCTCACCTTGTAACACAACCTTGTTTCCAGTAGGGAGGGCGCCCCCATCTGTAAACGAGGCTGTGATAACAAGAGCCCCCACAGTGCCAGACCCCCATACTCTGCTGAATGACTGGAGGCCGGAACATAAGGTCTTTACAGTGATGTCAGTAATGTCTTCTTCAGCATCCTGGTACATCCAGAGAGCCAGGTTTGGTTTGTATTCACATATAAGGGGAGCAGGTATACATTCACCAGAATCCCACAAGGGTACTGTGAACCACCTACTATTGTTTTCCAGGTAAAATCGGCTAACCTAGCTCAATGTGAGTCACCAGAAGGGAGCCAGATGCTCTTATATGTGGATGACATGCTATTGGCATTAAAAAAAGAAAAAAAAAATTGGTAACCAAAGGGGTTATTTTTAAAGATGACCTATATGTATAAACTGCCCAGTGACCTCCTAAGATATGTCACAGTATTGAGCCATGGCATAAGCTATGTCTCAACAGGAGGGATGGTAGAGGTCATATCTTACGTATTTATGATTTACTAACTATTACATTTTTTGTTTAATCTGCATTACTTGTGCAAAAATAATTCCTAAGGGAACCTGAGACCAGAGAGAGGACAATGTCCTCACCCTGAATACTTATTCCAACACATTTGTATGGATTTTATTGAACAAGTGTGAGGGAAAAAGTCCGGCCTTGTTATTATGGATGCTTTCAGCAGGTGGATTGAAGCTGTCCACCCTGATGCATTAATGGTACCGAAGGCCCTTCTAAAGGAAATCATACCCAGATTTGGGGTTCCAGAAAATATATAGTAAACTAAGTAATGTTATTATTACCTAAAACATTGTCAATTGAGTTGGGAAACCGCTGTGCCTGTCATCCTCATTCAGCCGGACTGGTTGAAGGACACAGTGGGATCTTGAAAAATAGGTTGACAAAGACCATGCAGGAAGCAGGAAAGATTGGTTGTACTGTTTCCTATTGGTTGTACTAAATATGTATGTCACACGGACATCTGTAGTGCTGACAGCCTTTTGAAGTCATATACGGGAGATCTTTTCTGTCACCTCAGCTAAAATCCTTTAAAAGGATAGATGAGGAAGGTGATTGCACATTAGCAGAATATATGGCTAAGATATTAACTCACAAAGAAGTTTCTACTCGTAGTTTTTTTCCAGGAAACTCACTAACAAAACCTGAGATTGTGAAACTTGCAGACTGGGTCCTTGTGAAGGTGATAAAGAAGAAACACCAGCACCATCCTAAGTGGGAAGGTCCTTACCAAGTCCTGTGGACTACTACTGCGGTCAAGATTGCTGAGCGCAGCTCCTGGATCCATCTCTCATACTGTAAACTTGTCAGACAGGTAGGGACAGAGTAGGATCTGACTTGCTTGTCAAAGTCCAGCTACAAAGGGAGGTTTTCCAGAAGGGAAAGCTTGTCTCAAACTGGTGAAGTCTCCCATTCATCCCCTTACCCGGACAAGACGGTCAGATCTAGGATGTGTACATCAGGGTTAGTCACAGGTATATTCTTTGTGACCATAGTGATGGGAGATTGGAGGGTAATAGACCCAGCAGGAGAGGAAAGTCCAGGGTGGTAGAATGGTTTCAGATTTAAGACTTTAAATCCTACTTTTGAAATTGGGCAGGAGGCCACCATGTTAGTGGATTTCTGTCTGTTGTATATATGATGTAGAGACAGGGAACAAGCTGTGAAACTAGAGTCTGATAAGTATGGTTGTGTTATGAGCTCTAATAGCAGAGGTAATGGATGTGTGACTGGAGTAAAGCAGCATGGACAATTGTAGCCCGAGACTATAGGTATAAGCCTTATGGCTACATAGATTTAAAGCCTGATTCTCCATTAGGAAAGAGGAGGTCCCCTTACACAAATAAGAATAATTGTAATCAGCTACTGAGAACTTTTAAAAACCCTAAGATGAGGGATCAAAGGTTTAGGAGCTGATATGTCAGGAACAGACCCAATAGGACATTTCTACATAGAAGTTCAGAATAATAGCATACATAGACCCAAGGAAGGTATGCCAGAGAGAACCATAACAGAGTACATAGGGTTCATAGTTAGATTGTCTAACCTAACTTATGAAGATAAACTAGCTCTAGAGAGAGGCTGTGAGAAGAATGAATGGTTAGAATGGCTTAAATATATTGCAAAAACCTTAAAAAAAATTTAAGTTGTATGGTAAAACTTATAACTGCTCAGAAAGGGAAGGAAAATGTAAAATGTTATCATTTTTATATCCTCCACTAGAGAAACCGGATGTCCCACCACAGGTGATTGCTAATCCTGGTAACTATACTTGTTTTAGTCTTCCAGGGCATGGACACGACTTCGGAGAGCTCCAAGGCGATTCTTGTAGAGAATGGATCATTGTCTCCCACAGGGCCAAGTACTCAGCCATATGGTCAGACCACACTACCCTGAGAGCGGATATATGGTGGTTATGCGGTGATAAAGGATAAGAGCCAGACTACCACATGGTTCCCGAGGGGATTGTGTGGTGGTCCAGCTAATCATTTCGTTCCACCTGTTGTCAACAGGGATATGGCCAAAGGTACATAGTGGGAGAGACAGAAGCGTGAAACTCTGCAAGGATCCTTCCATTCTAGTATCTACATAGATGACATTGGAGTTCCCAGGGGAGTGACCAACGAGTACAAGGCTAGGATCCAGGTAGCAGCCTGGTGGGAATCCATAATTTGGTGGGTGATTATAAATAAAAATGTAGATTGGATAAACTACTTATACTATAACCAGCAGAGATTTGCTAATTATACCCGAGATGCAGTTAAAGGGATAGCTGAGCAATTAGGACCAACTTCTCTCATGGCTTGGTAGAATAGGACGGCATTAGACAAGTTCTTAGCAGAAAAGGGTGGTGTATATAAAATGTTTGGAGGATTTTGTTGCACGTTTATCCCTAATACAGATCCTGATGGGAGTATCTCCAAAGCTCTTGATGGACTGACTGCCTAATGAATTAGCAGAGAACTCTGGATATGACGACATATTCCTGGACTGAAGGATGGTTTGGGAAATGGTCCGGATTATTCACTTCTGTGTTGACATCTCTTACCATCGTGGCCGGACTGCTGATTGTTTGTGGATGCTGTGCTATTCTATGCATTAGAGGACTTGTTCAAAGACTGACTCTGCCATAACAAAACCTATGTATCAAGGAATGGAGACCTTGGAAGAATGAAAATGTTGGGACTTAATGATAAATATACTGAACATATTACTCTCCATCTATATTATATGAAGATGTTCTGTGAAATCTGACAAAAAGAAATCTGTCCCCAATGTGTACAGATAGATGATTTTATTACAAGATAAGGGAATGTTATAATAATTGTAATAAAGTTCTTTCTTTTATGTGCATGTGTATGTATGTATATATATATATGCGTGCATCCACAGTATATATGCACACATGATTGCATAAGCCATTTATTTTGCCTAGACTTTGAAACTCTTTTTAGCTTACGTATTGTGAACATATGGGTGTTACCTTTGGGTGTTACTTTTTGTGAACGTTAGCTGGTTTTCCTTATCTTGCATGACTTCTCTGGTAACGTAGATAAGGATTAACAGCTACGCTTATTCTAATTGCATGTACTATTTTTCTTGCAAATGTAGTGTTTTCAACGCCTTCTTTTCCTATTTAAACTCTTAAGAATATGTATTGAGTTAGACAGAGGACGGCCCACACCTAGTGTGGCTGTCATTCTCTCTCTCCGTGCCGGCATGTCCAATAAAGAAACATCTTACTTATTCAGGTCTGGACGATTTCTAATTGGAACATAAAAAATCCCTGACAAAGGGTCTTGTGGCTCTGGGGGTCTCTGCCACTCTTTGCACTGGCCTGCAGTGTTCTTCTGACTCCAGGCTTCTCTGCCAGTCTCAGCACTAAGCTGCAGGGGTCTTGTGGCTCCGGGAGGTCTCTGCCTGTCTCAGCACTGGGCTGCAGTGGTCTTGTGGCTCCAGGGGTCTCCGTCAGTCTCAGCACTGGGCTGCAGTGGTCTTGTGGCTCTGGGGGTCTCTATCAGTCTCAGCACTGGGCTGCAGTGGTCTTGTGGCTCCGGAGGTCTCTGTCAGTCTCAGCACTGGGCTGCAGTGGTCTTGTGGCTCTGGGGTTCTCCGTCAGTCTCAGCACTGGGCTGCAGTGGTCTTGTGGCTCCGGGGTTCTCCGTCAGTCTCAGCACTGGGCTGCAGTGGTCTTGTGGCTCTGGGGGTTTCAGTCAGTCTCAGCACTGGGCTGCAGTGGTCTTGTGGCTCTGGGGGTTTCAGTCAGTCTCAGCACTGGGCTGCAGTGGTCTTGTGGCTCTGGGGGTTTCAGTCAGTCTCAGCACTGGGCTGAAGGTGTCTGGTGGCTCTGGGGGTCTCCGTCAGTCTCAGCACTGGGCTGCAGAGGTCTTGTGGCTCCGGGGTTCTCCGTCAGTCTCAGCACTGGGCTGCAGTTGTCTTGTGGCTCCAGGGTTCTCCGTCAGTCTCAGCACTGGGCTGCAGTCATCTTGTGGCTCCAGGGGTCTCCGTCAGTCTCAGCACTGGGCTGCAGTGGTCTTGTGGCTCCGGGGTTCTCCGTCAGTCTCAGAACTGGGCTGTAGTGGTCTTGTGGCTCTGGGGGTTTCAGTCAGTCTCAGCACTGGGCTGCAGGTGTCTGGTGGCTCTGGGGGTCTCCGTCAGTCTCAGCACTGGGCTGCAGAGGTCTTGTGGCTTCACCTTATATTATAGCTGCAAAGTGAATAATAACCATCAGGGAGCCTGAACCATCGGCAACGGAGCCAGAGGGAATTTAGCAGAGTAGTTTGGGGGACATGTAGGACTTGCTTTTATTCTGCTGTTTGCGAGGTGGGATGTAGAAAAAGATGGCAATTCTGCAGTTTCCTATTATGTGACTGTACGGCCCCTTCACATGACTTATCATGTTTTTCACAGATGCCACGTGTCCCCTATTTGACCTACGGTGCTCCTCTCATGTCCGTGTTTCCCCATCAGCACAGATAGGGGGTGTATACAGCGTACACTGAGGGGTCTGCAACCAAACCTGGGGGTATACAGGTGTATACAGTGTACACAGGGGGTTGTTACCGAAGCTGGGGGTATACGGGTGTATACAGTGCACACTGAGGGGTCTGCGACCAAAGCTGGGGGTATACAGGTGTATACAGCGTACACAGGGGGTTGTTACTGAAGCTGGGGGTATACGGGTGTATACAGAGTACACAGAGGTGTCTGTAACCGAAGCTGGGGGTGTACTGGTGTATACAGTGTACACAGAGGAGTCTGTGACCGAAACTGGGGGTATACAGCGTACACAGGGGGCTGTTACCGAAGCTGGGGGTATATGGGTGTAAACAGCATACACGGGGGGCTGCGACCGAAGCTGGGGGGGTATACGGGTGTATACAGCTTACACAGGAGTCTGCGATCAAAGCTGGGGATATACGAGTGTGTACAGCCTACACACAGGGGTCTGTGACCAAAGCTGGTGTGATTACAGGTGTATACAGCGTACAGCGAGGTGTCTGACTGACTGGGGGTATACTGGTTCATACAGTGCACACTGAGGGGCCTGCGACTGAAGCTGGGGGCATACGGGTGTATACAGAATACACAGAGGGGTCTGTGACCGAAGCTGGGGGTATACGGGTGTATACAGCGTACACAGAGGGGTCTGTGACCGAAGCTGGGGGTATACGGGTGTATACAGCGTACACAGGGGTCTGCGAACGAAGCTGGGGGTAAACATGTGTATACATTGTACACAGGGGTCTGTGACTGAAGCTGGGGGTATACGGGTGTATACAGCGTACACAGGGGTCTGCGAACGAAGCTGGGGGTAAACATGTGTATACATTGTACACAGGAGTCTGCGACTGAAGCTGGGGGAATACAGGTGTATATAGTGTATACAGGTTTCCGCTCCGTACACCTCGTACACACACGGCTCCGCTCCGTACACCTAGCCAGGGCTGTGGAGTCGGTAAGCCAAACCTGCAACTCCGACTCCTCAATTTCCCTTACACCGGCTCCGACTCCATGACTCCGACATATATTGCTTATATTTAAATGAAAAATTTATTGTAGTACAATGTGAACATCAGACATTTAATCATTTCTATGATCCAATAATCAAGATATTTAGATAGAACATATCTATTTATAGGAATACAACTTTAG
Source organism: Dendrobates tinctorius (assembly GCF_039654945.1). Classification (NCBI taxonomy): domain Eukaryota; kingdom Metazoa; phylum Chordata; class Amphibia; order Anura; family Dendrobatidae; genus Dendrobates; species Dendrobates tinctorius. The sequence continues at coordinate 4,532,553 of NW_027361989.1, read as the reverse complement.
AACACAAAAAACTGTAATAAATTGTAAATATGTAATACGCTGTATAATATCGATTACATGTATACAGTACAGTCATGGCCAAAAGTTTTGAGAATGACACAAATATTATATTTTCACATGATCTGCTGCCCTCTGGTTTTTATGTGTGTTTGTCAGATGTTTTTATCACATACAGAAATATAATTGCAATCATATTATGAGTAACAAAAGGTTATATTGACAGTTAGAATGAGTTAATGCAGCAAGTCAATATTTGCAGTGTTGACCCTTCTTCTTCAGGACCTCAGCAATTCTCATGCTCTCAATCAACTTCTGGATCAAATCCTGACTGATAGCAGTCCATTCTTGCAAAATCAATGCTTTTATTTTGACTGAATTTGAAGGTTTTTGTTTGTCCACCCGTCTCTTGATGATTGACCACAAGTTCTCAATGGGATTAAGATCAGGGGAGTTTCCAGGCCATGGTCCCAAAATCTCTATGTTTTGTTCCCTGAGCCATTTAGTTATCACCTTTGCTTTATGGCAAGGTGCTCCATCATGTTGAAGAAGGCATTGTTGATCGCCAAACTGCTCTTGGATGGTTGGGAGAAGTTGCTCTCGGAGGACATTCTGGTACCATTCTTTATTCATGGCTGTGTTTTTAGGCAAGACTGAGAGAGAGCCCATTCCCTTGGCCGAGAAGCAACCCCACACATGAATGGTTTCAGGATGCTTGACAGTTGGCATGAGACAAGACTGGTGGTAGCGCTCACCTGGTCTTCTCCGAATAAGCCATTTTCCAGATGTCCCAAACAATCGAAAAGGGGATTCATCAGAGAAAATGACTTTACCCCAGTCCTCAGCAGTCCACTCCCTGTACCTCTTGCAGAATATCAGTCTGTCCATGATGTTTTTTCTGGAGAGAAGTGGCTTCTTTGCTGCCCTCGAGACCAGGCCTTGCTCCAAGAGTCTCCGCCTCACAGTGCGTGCAGATGCACTCACACCTGCCTGCTGCCATTCCTGAGCAAGCTCTGCACTGCTGGTAGCCCGATCCGCAGCTGAAACACTTTTAAGAGACGGTCCTGGCGCTTGCTGGTCTTTCTTGGGCGCCCTGGAGCCTTTTTGGCAACAAGGGAACCTCTCTCCTTGAAGTTCTTGATGATGCGATAGATTGTTGACTGAGGTGCAATCTTTCTAGCTGCGATACTCTTCCCTGTTAGGCCATTTTTGTGCAGTGCAATGATGACTGCACGTGTTTCTTTAGAGATAACCATGGTTAACAGAAGAGAAACAATGAAGCCAAGCACCAGCCTCCTTTTAAAGTGTCCAGTGGTGTCATTCTTACTTAATCATGACAGATTGATCTCCAGCCCTTTCCTCATCAACACCCACACCTGTGTTAATGGAGCAATCACTGAAACGATGTTAGCTGGTCCTTTTAAGGCAGGGCTGCAATGATGTTGAAATGTGTTTTGGGGGATAAAGTTAATTTTCTAGGCAAATATTGACTTTGCAAGTAATTGCTGTTAAGCTGATCACTCTTTATAACATTCTGGAGTATATGCAAATTGCCATTAGAAAAAATGAAGCAGTAGACTTTGTAAAAATTAATATTTGTGTCATTCTCAAAATTTTTAGCCATGGCTGTACAGACCAAAGTTTGGACACACCTTCTCATTCAAAGAGTTTGCTTTATTTTCATGACTATGAAAATTGTAGATTCACTCTGAAGGCATCAAAGCTATGAATTAACACATGTGGAATTATATAATTAACAAAAAAGTGTGAAACAACTGAAAATGTGTCTTATATTCTAGGTTCTTCAAAGTAGCCACCTTTTGCTTTGATTACTGCTTTGCACACTCTTGGCTTTCTATTGATGAGCTTCTAGAGGTAGTCACTGGAAATGGTCTTCCAACCGTCTTGAAGGAGTTCCCAGAGATGCTTAGCACTTGTTGGCCCTTTGGCCTTCACTCTGCGGTCCAGCTCACCCCAAACCATCTCGATTGGGTTCAGGTCTGGTGACTGTGGAGGCCAGGTCATCTGGCGTAGCACCCCATCACTCTCCTTCTTGGTCAAATAGCCCTTACACAGCCTGGAGGTGTGTTTGAGGTCATTGTCCTGTTGAAAAATAAATGATGGTCCAGCTAAACACAAACCGGATGGAATAGCATGCCACTGCAAGATGCTGTGGTGGCCATGCTGGTTCAGTATGCCTTCAATTTTGAATAAATCCCCAACAGTGTCACCAGCAAAGCACCCCCACACCATCACACCTCCTCATCCATGCTTCACGGTGGGAACCAGGCATGTAGAGTCCTTCCGTTCACCTTTTCTGCGTCGCACAAAGACACGGTGGTTGGAACCAAAGATCTCAAATTTGGACTCATCAGACCAAAGCACAGATTTCCACTGGTCTAATGTCCATTCCTTGAGTTCTTTAGCCCAAACAAGTCTCTTTTGCTTGTTGCCTGTCCTTAGCAGTGGTTTCCTAGCAGCTATTTTACCATGAAGGCCTGCTGCACAAAGTCTCCTCTTAACAGTTGTTGTAGAGATGTGTCTGCTGCTAGAACTCTGTGTGGCATTGACCTGGTCTCTAATCTAAGCTGCTGTTAACCTGCGATTTATTTCTGAGGCTGGTGACTCGGATGAACTTATCCTCCGCAGCAGAGGTGACTCTTGGTGTTCCTTTCCTGGGGCGGTCCTCATGTGAGCCAGTTTCTTTGTAGCACTTGATGGTTTTTGCCACTGCACGTGGGGACACTTTCAAAGTTTTCCCAATTTTTCGGACTGACTGACCTTCATTTCTTAAAGTAATGATGGCCACTCGTTTTTCTTTACTCAGCTGCTTTTTTCTTGCCATAATACAAATTCTAACAGTCTATTCAGTAGGACTATCAGCTGTGTATCCACCAGACTTATGCACAACTGATGGTCCCAACCCCATTTATAAGGCAAGAAATCTCACTTATTAAACCATAGTCATGAAAATAAAGAAAACGCTTTGATTGAGGTGTGTCCAAACCTTTGGTCTGTACTGTGTGTGTATATATATATATATATATATATATATACACACACACACACACACACACATACACACACTATGACTTATCTCGGCTAAGACAAAGCCTAGATCCTCAGGCTACATCCACATCATGGGCGTAGCCAGGATCAAACCTGGGGGGGGCAGAACCTCATACTGCACACCCCTACACTTGAAAATAAAGCCTGCACCTTAAGAAGATGTGGTGGTGAATGCAGTCTATTTATTCCAACTATCAGTTGATGTTACTGAAGACGAGCAATGCCTGTCCTGGGCGTCCTTTTGGGCAGCTATGAGGTGGACCTGACTGGTGCTAAAAAAAAGGAGTGTTAGTCTGTGTGCTATCAGGCTTTCATTCTTTTTGGTACAGATATGATATGGATAGACAGATATATAAATAAAAGCAGATTAGAAATCTGCTCTGATATTGAAAACATTATCTATGAGCTCAAAAACCTTTCAGGTGATGCAGTTTTTAAAAAGCTGATCGGCTTTTGCAACTGAAAAACGTATCCTCAAAAAACGCAGCAAAAACGCTGTGTGTGAATGTAGCCTTAGATCAGGAATAGAACAGCCATTTATAGGACATTTCATAACTTTCCCAAATTCCTATGAAAAAATATTCAGCACATTCTGCATTGAACTACTGTACCCAATTTATTATATATTTTAGGAGTCGGAATCGGTCCATTTTATACCAACTCCGACTCCACCAAAATGAGCACCGACTCCGACTCCACAGCCCTACATACTAAGGTTATGTTTTATCTCCTGTCCACCACACTCCAGCTCCGGCTCCGCCCCCCACGCACCAGCCTCTGCTCCCCCCATGCTCAGCCTCTGCTCCCTCCCATGCTCAGCCTCTGCTCCCTCCCATGCCCAGCCTCTGCTCCCCCCATGCTCAGCCTCTGCTCCCCCCATGCCCAGCCTCTGCTCCTCCCCATGCTCAGCCTCTGCTCCTCCCCATGCTCAGCCTCTGCTCCCCCCCCCCATGCTCAGCCTCTGCTACCCCCCCCATGCTCAGCCTCTGCTACCCCCCCCCCATGCTCAGCCTCTGCTACCCCCCCCATGCTCAGCCTCTGCTACCCCCCCCATGCTCAGCCTCTGCTACCCCCCCATGCTCAGCCTCTGCTACCCCCCCCATGCTCAGCCTCTGCTACCCCCCCATGCTCAGCCTCTGCTACCCCCCCCATGCTCAGCCTCTGCTACCCCCCCCCATGCTCAGCCTCTGCTACCCCCCCATGCTCAGCCTCTGCTACCCCCCCCATGCTCAGCCTCTGCTACCCCCCCCATGCTCAGCCTCTGCTACCCCCCACATGCTCAGCCTCTGCTACCCCCCACATGCTCAGCCTCTGCTCCCCCCCCATGCTCAGCCTCTGCTCCCCCCCCCATGCTCAGCCTCTGCTCCCCCCCCATGCTCAGCCTCTGCTCCCCCCCATGCTCAGCCTCTGCTCCCCCCCCATGCTCAGCCTCTGCTCCCCCCATGCTCAGCCTCTGCCCCCCTCCATGCTCAGCCTCTGCTCCTCCCCATGCTCAGCCTCTGCTCCCCCCCCCATGCTCAGCCTCTGCCCCCCTCCATGCTCAGCCTCTGCTCCCCCCCATGCTCAGCCTCTGCTCCCCCCCCATGCTCAGCCTCTGCCCCCCTCCATGCTCAGCCTCTGCTCCCCCCCATGCTCAGCCTCTGCTCCCCCCATGCTCAGCCTCTGCCCCCCTCCATGCTCAGCCTCTGCTCCCCCCCCATGCTCAGCCTCTGCTCCCCCCCCCATGCTCAGCCTCTGCTCCCCCCTCCATGCTCAGCCTCTGCTCCCCCCCCATGCTCAGCCTCTGCTCCCCCCCATGCTCAGCCTCTGCTCCCCCCCCATGCTCAGCCTCTGCTCCTCCCCCATGCTCAGCCTCTGCTCCTCCCCCATGCTCAGCCTCTGCTCCCCCCCCATGCTCAGCCTCTGCTCCCCCCCTATGCTCAGCCTCTGCTCCTCCCCCCATGCTCAGCCTCTGCCCCCTCCCATGCTCAGCCTCTGCTCCCTCCCATGCTCAGCCTCTGCTCCTCCCCCATGCTCAGCCTCTGCTCCCCCCCCCATGCTCAGCCTCTGCTCCCCCCCCATGCTCAGCCTCTGCTCCCCCCCCATGCTCAGCCTCTGCTCCTCCCCCCATGCTCAGCCTCTGCTCCCCCCCCCATGCTCAGCCTCTGCTCCCCCCCCCATGCTCAGCCTCTGCTCCCCCCCCCATGCTCAGCCTCTGCTCCCCCCCCATGCTCAGCCTCTGCTCCCCCCCCATGCTCAGCCTCTGCTCCCCCCCCATGCTCAGCCTCTGCTCCCCCCCATGCTCAGCCTCTGCTCCTCCCCCATGCTCAGCCTCTGCTCCTCCCCCATGCTCAGCCTCTGCTCCCCCCCATGCTCAGCCTCTGCTCCTCCCCCATGCTCAGCCTCTGCTCCTCCCCCATGCTCAGCCTCTGCTCCCCCCCCCATGCTCAGCCTCTGCTCCCCCCCCATGCTCAGCCTCTGCTCCTCCCCCCATGCTCAGCCTCTGCCCCTCCCATGCTCAGCCTCTGCTCCCTCCCATGCTCAGCCTCTGCTCCTCCCCCATGCTCAGCCTCTGCTCCCCCCCCCATGCTCAGCCTCTGCTCCCCCCCCCATGCTCAGCCTCTGCTCCCCCCCCATGCTCAGCCTCTGCTCCCCCCCCATGCTCAGCCTCTGCTCCTCCCCCCATGCTCAGCCTCTGCCCCCTCCCATGCTCAGCCTCTGCTCCCTCCCATGCTCAGCCTCTGCTCCTCCCCCATGCTCAGCCTCTGCTCCCCTCCCATGCTCAGCCTCTGCTCCTCCCCCATGCTCAGCCTCTGCTCCCCCCCATGCTCAGCCTCTGCTCCTCCCCCATGCTCAGCCTCTGCTCCCCTCCCATGCTCAGCCTCTGCTCCCCCCACTCTCTCTCCACACACCGTCTCCCTTCTGTCCTCTGCGGGGTGTCGCCGCTCCCTCCTCCGCGCTTCTCGGTGTGTTGTGTCGCGCTCTTCCTCGCTGACAGCTCCGCTCCTCTGCTGCGCGCTCTCCACACTGCTCTCCTATGGGAAATGCTGGACAGTGTGGGCGGGGCCACAGCTTCCTCCCGTCTGCTCTATGGAGGAGGAGGCGCCGCCCCTTCTGGTCACATGGCCATGACGTCACCACAGGTCCTGTGTGCACAGAGCAGCCATATATGTGGCAGACAGTGAGGCCCCTGATCATGTGACCCCCTGACTCCTCCCCTCCTGTGACCTCATCACAGGTCCTGTGTGCACAGAGCAGTCATATATGTGGCAGACACTCCTGGACCTTCTGCTTTCTGGGCTGGTTCCTCCTGTGAGTCCTATTAACCCTTTCGCTCCCTGTCTTCTCCTTTCTGACAGGACAATCTCTGGATTCGGACAGTGTGACAGGAATTTCAGCAATGTGGAAGGAAGAAATGACAATTTTCCTGTTTTCCTCACAGAAATGTGACTTTCCCCCCAATGTATCATTGTCCTACAGGTGACAGGAGCGCTGAGGCCGCACAGTGCGCTGTGTCTCCTGAGTGCCGATACCCCACAGGCTCGGGAGGGAAGGGGCGCCATTGTGGCTGGGATAGACGGCGGACGCCGTGTGACGTGTGAAGAGCGCTGACACCAGAACAGCAGAGACCCCACAAGTGGCCCCATGTTACCCCCTCCACCTCTGGGGGGCTCCTCTAGGGGGCAGGGAGGATTATTAACCCTCAGGGGAGTCGCTTGTGTAATACACGACTGCTCCGTTTGGGGGTCACCAAGACAATTTTGTGTTTTTCATGAAAACTCCGACTTTTATTCATCTATTGAGTTGCCAAATGAATTTAACCCCTTAAAGGGAGTCTGTCACCCCATTTTAGCGCTATAAGCTGGGGCCGCCGCCATCAGGGGCTTATCTCCAGCATTCTGTAATGCATTCTGTAATGCTGTAGATAAGCCCCCGATGTAACCTAAAGATAAGAAAAACACGTTAGATTATACTCACCCCGGTGTTCGGTCCGTCCCGTCCGGCGCATCCCATCTTCATACGATGATGTCCTCCTCCTAACTTCTCCCTCAGCTCCTGTGCAGGCGTACTTTATTGGCCCTGTTGAGGGCAGAGCAGAGTACTGCAGTGCGAGGGGCCGGGAAGGTCACAGAGGTCCCGCGCATGCGCACCGCAGTACTCTGTGCTGCCTTCTACAGGGCAGATAAAGCACGCCTGCGCAGGAGCCGAGGGATAGGAGGAGGACGTCATCGTATGAAGATGGGAGGCCCTGGACCGGACTGCAACACCCACCGCCCCCCGGTGAGTATAATCTCACGTGTTTTTCTTACCTTTCAGGTTACATCGGGGGCTTATCTACAGCATTACAGAATGCATTACAGAATTCTGTGGATAAGCCCCTGATGGCGGTGGCCGCAGCTGATAGGGCTAAAATGGGGTGACACATTCCCTTTAATGATCGGAGCTTTTTTCGTTTTTCGCTCCCCTTATTTCCAGAGCCATAATTTTTTTATTTCTCCGTCAGTATGGGCGTGTGAGGGTTATTTTTTGCGGGATGAGTTGTGCTTTTGAACGACACCATTGCTTCTACCATGTCTTGTACTCAAAACCGGGAAAAAAATTCCAAGTGCGGTGAAATTGCAAAAAAAGTGCCATCCCACACTTGTTTCTTGCTTGGCCTTTTTGCTCGGTTCACTAAATGCTAAAACTGCCCTGCCATCATGATTCTCCGGGTCATTACGAGTTCATAGACACCAAACATGTCTAGGTTCTCTTTTATCTAAGTGGTGAAAAAAAATACAAAATTTGCTAAAAAATAAGCACAATTTTCCAAGCCCCGTAACGTCTCCATTTTTCGTGATCTTGTGCTTGGTGAGGGCTTATTTTTTGCGTACCGGGCTGATGGTTTTAATGATACCACGTTTTTGCAGATACATTCTTTTGATCACCCGTTATTGCATTTTAATGCAATGTCACGGGGACCAAAAAAAACGTAATTCTGTCATTTGATTTTTTTTCTCACTACGCCGTTTAGCAGTCGGGTTCATCCTTTTTTTATTGATAGAGCGGGCGATTCTGAATGCGGTGATACCTAATATCTATAGGTTTGATTTTTTTTCTTGTTTTATTTTGATTGGGGCGAAAGAGGGGTGATTTTAATTTTTATGTTTTTTATTTTCTTTCATTTTTAAACACTTATTTTTGGCATGCTTCAATAGCCTCCATGGGAGAGTAGAAGCATGCCATACTTGATCGGCTCTGCTACATATGGGAGATGAGCAGATTACCCATATGTAGCAGTAACACAGCATTGCTATGAGCGCCAACCACAGGTTGGTGCTCATAGCAATCTGACGGCAACAACCATAGAGGTCTCTATGAGACCTCTGATTGTCATGGCAACGCGTCGCTGACCCCCGATCACATGACGGGGGTTGGTGATACGCTCATTTCCGGCTGGACGCCGGAAGTACTAGTTTAATGCCCGCTGTCAGTGTTTGACAGTGAGATTTAACTAGTTAATAGGCGCAGGCAGATCTTGATTCTGCCCGCGCCTATTGCCGGCACATGTCACCTGTTTATAACAGCTGACATGTCGAGGTTTTGAAGTGGGCTCACCGCCGGAGCCCACATCAAAGCAGAGGATACTGACCGCTGATGTACTATCCCGTCAGCGGTCTGTAAGGGGTTAAAATCTCGTCCAGACATTGACAAGGTTCGAAAAAAAGATTTTTATTTGAAATAATAATTTTCTCCTTTAAACTTTGCTTTCGTCAAAGAATGCCCCTTTGCAGCAATTTCAGCATTGCAGACCTTTGGCATGTGTACCATACGGTCAAGCTGCTCCCACAACTGCTCAATGGGGTTGCGATCTGGTGACTGCGCTGGCCACTTCATTACAGACAGAATACGAGCTGCCGGCTTCTTCCCTAAATAGTTCTTGCATAATTTGGAGGTGTGCTTTGGGTCATTGTCCTGTTGTAGGATGAAATTGGCTACAATCAAGCGCTGTCCACAGGGTATGGCATTGCAAAATGGAGTGATAGCCTTCCTTATTCAAAATCCCTTTTACCTTGTGCAAATCTCCCACTTTACCAGCACCAAAGCAACCCCAGACCACATTACCTCCACCATGCTTGACAGATGGCGTCAGGCACACTTCCAGCATCTTTTCAGTTGTTCTGCGTCTCACAAATGTTCTTCTATGTGATACAAACACCTCACACTTGGATTTGCCTGTCCATAACACTTTTTTCCAATCTTGTTCTGTCCAATGTCTGTGTTCTTGTGCCCATATTAATGTTTTCTTTCTATTAGCCAGTCTCAGATATGGCTTTTTCTTTGCCACTCTGCCCTGAAGGCCAGCATCCCGGAGTCGCCTCTTCACTGTAGACGTTGACTCTGGCGTTTTGCGTGTACTATTTATTGAAGCTGCCAGTTGAGGACCTGTGAGGCATCGATTTCTCAAACTACAGACTTTAATGTACTTGTTACTCAGTTGTGCAGTAGGGCCTCCTACTTTTCTTTCTACTATGGTTAAAGCCTGTTTTTGCTCTAGGAGTAGTACACACCGTTGTAGGAAATCTTCAGTTTCTTGGAAATTTCTTATATAGAATTAATTTCTAAGAACGAGAATAGACTGTCAAGTTTCACATGAAAGTTCTTTTTTTTCTGGCCATTTTGAGAGTTTAATGGAACCAACAAATGTAATGCTCCAGATTCTCAAGTAGCTCAAAGGAAGGTCAGGTTTATATCTTCTCTAATCAGCCAAACTGTTTTCAGCTGTGCTAACATACTTGCATAAGGGTTTTCAAGGGTATTCTAACCATCCATTAGCCTTCTTACACAGTTATCAAACACAAAGTACCATAAGAACACTGGAGTGATGGTTGTTGGAAATGGGCCTCTATACACCTATGAAGATATTGCATTACAAACCAGACGTTTGCAGCGAGAATAGTCATTTACCACATTAACAATGTATAGGGTGTATTTCTGAATCATTTAATGTTAGCTTCATTAGAGAAAACTGCTTTTCTTTCAAAAATAAGGAAATTTCTAAGTGACCCTAAACTTTTACATGGTAGTGTGCTTTAATATTAGCCGTATTTCCTATTGGCAGGTATACGTTTTCTTTTAGGATTTGATTATAAACTTCCACCAGTGGAGAAGAAAACTCTTCTACTAATGTTTTGCAGAACTCCCCTGGCAGCCCATCTGGTCCGGGGGCCTCGCTATTTTTCAGGGAGTTAATAGTGTCTAGTATCTCTTCCTTTCTTATTGTAGAGTTGAATCTTTCTCACCTTCTGAGACTGTTGGGAGGGATAGTCTATCTAGGAATGTCTTCCCCTCTTCTCCATCTACTGGTTCTTGTTCATACAATGTGTTATAGTATTTATGCCAGATGTCATTTATGATTTTTGGGTCTGTTTGTGGTGAACCTTTGTGATCATTCAAGCTACCTATAAATATCATAGGTGTTCGACCTTTTGCCAAGCGAGCCAATAATGAACCAGCCTTATTACCGTATCTAAAAATTCAGACTTTTTTTGGTTCCCCCTTATTCTTTCTAGTCTGTCCAGCTAAATGTCAAATTCTGCTTTAGCTTTGATCCATTTATGCCTATTTTCTAAATTGGGTCAGTTAACCCCTTAACCCCCAAGGGTGGTTTGCACGTTCATGACCAGGCCAATTTTTACAATTTTGACCACTGTCACTTTATGAGGTAATAACTCTGAAACACTTCAATGGATCCTGGTGATTCTGACATTGTTTTCTCGTGACATATTGTACTTCATGTTAGTGGTAAAATTTCATTCAATTAACTTGCGGTTATTTGTGAAAAAAACGGAAATTTGGCGAAAATTTTTAAAATTTCGCAATTTTCCAACTTTGAATTTTTATGCCCTTAAATCACAGAGGTACGGCACACAAAAAACTTAATAAGTAACATTTCCCACATGTTTACTTTACATCAGCACAATTTTGGAACCAAAACTTTTTTTTTTTAGGAAGTTATAAGGGTTAAAAGTTGACCAGCGATTTCTCATTTTTGCAACACCATTTTATTTTTACGGACCACATCACATTTGAAGCCACTTTGAGGGGTCTATGTGATAGAAAATACCCAAAAGTGACACCACTCTAAAAACTGCACCCCTTAAGGTGCTCAAAACCACATTCAAGTAGTTTATTAACCCTTCAGGTGCATCACAGGAATTTTTTGAATATTTAAAAAAATGAACATTTAACTTTTTTTCACAAAAAAAATACTTCAGATTCAATTTTTTTTATTTTACCAAGGGTAACAGGAGAAATTGGACACAAAAGTTATTGTACAGTTTGTCCTGAGTACGCTGATACCTAATATGTGGGGGGAACCACTGTTTCGGCGCATGACAGAGCTCAGAAGGGAAGGAGCGCCGTTTGACTTTTTCAATGCAAAATTGGCTGGAATTCAGATCGGATGCCATGTCACGTTTGGAGAGACCCTGAATTACCTAAACAGTGGAAACCCCCCACAAGTGACCCATTTTGGAAACTAGACCCCCCAAGGAACTTGTCTAGATATGTGGTGAGAACTTTGAACCCACAAGGGCTTCACAGAAGTTTATAACGTACAGCGGAACAATAAAAAAATCATATTTTTTCCACAAAAATAATCTTTTCACCCCCAATTTTTATTTTCCTAAGGGTAACAAGACCCTAAAAGTTATTGTGCAATTTGTCATGAGTACGCTGATACCCCATATGTGGGTGTAAATGACTATTTTGGCGCATGGCAGAGCTCAGAAGGTAAGCAGCGCCATTTGACTTTTTTGGCTGGAATTGAGATCGGACACCATGTCGCGATTGGAAAACCCCTGATGTACCAAAACAGTGGAAACCCCCCCCACAAATGACACTATTTTGGAAACTAGACCCCCCAGGAACTTATCTAGATGTGTGGTGAGAACTTTGAACCCCCAAGGGCTTCACAGAAGTTTATAACGTACAGCCGTACAATAAAAAAATCATATTTTTTCCACAAAAATAATCTTTTCACCCCCAATTTTTATTTTTCCAAGGGTAACAGGACCCTAAAAGTTATTGTGCAATTTGTCCTGAGTACGCTGATACCCCACATGTGGGGGTAAACCACTATTTGGGCGCATGGCAGAGCTCGGAAGGGAAGCAGCGCCATTTGACGTTTTTGGCTGAAATTGAGATCGGACACCATGTCGCGTTTGGAAAGCCCCTGATGTACCAAAACGGTGAAACCCCCCACAAATGACCCCATTTTGGAAACTAGACCCCCTAAGGAACTTATCTAGATGTGTGGTGAGCACTTTGAACCCCCAGTGCTTCACAGAAGTTTATAATGACCGGGCGTGAAAATAAAAAAATCGTATTTTTTCCACAAACATGATCTTTTAGTCCCCATTTTTTTTATTTTCCCAAGGGTACAAGGAGAAATTGGACCCTAAAAGTTGTTGTCCAATTTGTCCTGAGTGCGCTGATACCCCATATATGGGAGAAAACTACTGTATGGGCACACGTCGGGGCTCGGAAGGGAAGTAGTGACGTTTTGGAATGCAGACTTTGATGGAATGCTCTGCAGGGGTCATGTTGCATTTGGAGAGCCCCTAATGTACCTAAACAGTGGAAACCCCCCCACAAATGACCCCATTTTGGAAACTAGACCCCCTAAGAAACTTATCTAGATGTGTGGTGAGCACTTTGAACCCCCAAGGGCTTCACAGAAGTTTATAACGCCCGGGCGAGAAAATGAAAAAAATCGTAATTTTTCCACAAACCTGATCATTTAGTCACCATTTTTTTATTTTCCCAAGGGTACCAGGAGAAATTGGACCCCAAAAGTTGTTGTCCAATTTGTTCTGAGTACGCTGATACCTTATATGTGGGAGTAAACTACTGTATGGGCACACGTCGGGGCTCAGGAGGGAAGTAGTGACGTTTTGGAATACAGACTTTGATGGACTGGTCTGCGGGTGTCGTGCGTTTGGAGAGCCCCTGATGTACCTAAACTATTGAAACTCCCCACAAGTGACCCCATTTTGGAAACTAGACCCCCCACGGAACTTATCTAGATGTGTGGTGAGCACTTTGAACCCCCAAGTGCTTCACAGAAGTTTATAATGATATTTTTGCCCCCAATTTTTTATTTTCCTAAGGGTAACAGGAGAAATTGGACCCCAAAAGTTGTTTTGTAATTTGTCCTGAGTAGGCTGATACCCTATATGTGGGGGTAAAACACTGTTTGGGCGCATGGCAGAGCTTGGAAGGGAAGGAGCGCCGTTTGACTTTTTCAACGCAGAATTGGCTGGAATTGAGATCAGACGCCATGTTGTGTTTTGAGAGCACCTGATGTGCCCAAACAGTGGAAACCCCCCAATTATAACTCCAACCCTAACCCCAACACACCCCTAACCCTAATCTCAGCCCTAACCCTAACCCTAGCTCTAACCCTAATGGGAAAATGGAAATACATACATTTTTTTTATTTTATTATTTTTCCCTAACTAAGGGGGTGATAACGGGGGGTTTGATTTACTATTTATGGCGGTTTTTATGTTTGGCGGCTGTCAGACGCTAAAAGACGCTTTTTATTATAAAAAGTTTTTGCATCACCACATATTGAGAGCTATAATTTTTCCGTATTTTGACCCACCGAGTCATGTGAGGTCTTATTTTTTGCGGGACGAGTTGACGCTTTTATTGGTACCATTTTCGGGAACGTGACATCTTTTGATCGCTTTTTATTCCGATTTTTGTGACGCAGAATGAACAAAAACCAGCGTTTCATGAATTTCTTTTCGGCATGTGTTTACACCGTTACGCCTGCGGTAAAATTGATAAAGCCCTTTTATTCTTCGGGTCAGTACGGTTACAGCGATGCCTCATTTATGTCATTTTTTATGTTTTGGCGCTTTTATGCAATGAAAACTTTTATATAAAAAATAATCATTTTTGCATCGCTTTATTCTGCGAGCTATAACTTTATTTTTTCGCTGATGATGCTGTGTGGCGGCTCGTTTTTTGCGGGACAAGATGACGTTTTCAGCGGTACCATGGATATTTATATGCGTCTTTTTGATCGCGCGTTATTGCACTTTTTGTTTGGCGGTATGATAATAAATCATTATTTTTTGCTTAGTTTTTTATTTTTATTTTTTAAGGGGTTCGCTAAAGGGGTTAACTAGTGGGACAGTTTTATAGGGCAGGTCGTTATGGACGCGGCGATACCAAACTTTTGTACTTTTAATGTTTGTTTTTTTTATTATTTCCAAAAAAAATCTGTCACAGGCAGTGCAGAAGGCTTCCTCATGTCTGCGCTTTGCAGGCACTGAGGAAGCCAGCTCCCTGAAGGCCCCCAAAGCCCCCCGTCGCCATCTTGGATTCGGGGACCTGCAGGGAAGGAGCCCCCCGCAGTAGCGCTGCATATTGCGCTGCTGTGGGGGGCTCAGGGAAGCACGGAGGGAGCCCCCTCCCTGCCGATGCTTCCTTTTAACTCCCGATACACCGCGATCGTGTTTGATCGCAGTGTGTAAGGGGTTTAACGTGTCGGGGGCGGTCCGTGACCACCCCTGACACATTGTGCCGGGTGTCAGCTGTGATAATCAGCTGACACCCGGCCGCGATCAGCGGCGCTCACCACGTGGGCGCCGCTGATCGCTGTGACGTACTATCCCGTCCCTGGGAATTAAGTCCCAGGGCACATGGACGGGATAGTACGTCACATGGCAGAAAGGGGTTAAACACGGAGGTATGAATAAGGCCTTATTCAGAGACTGGGAAGTAATAGAATAGTAAAATCCATCCAGTGATCCTCCAATGTCTGCTGGACATGGGATGGGGAGAGTTTCTAGTTCTGTTAGAACATAGACACCAGACTTCTTGCTGTTAACCAGTTAATGCTTTCTTGTCCACCGCACTGCAGTGTCCAAAGAGGAAGACAGTGAGACAGGCAGCGACATCGCATCAGAGAGCTCGTGACCTCAGAAGATCCCCGGATCCTGGTATTGTGA